>NW_022279781.1:0-300000 GCF_009193385.2 Nasonia vitripennis
AACAAATATACCGAAAGAGTATTTTTACTTCCAGTAGATGATCTCTAGGTGTCAAATTCAATTCATGGAAGACGAAACATGGTCTTTGATACAACGGCCTCAGTATACAACAAATATACCCATAGAATATTTCCACTTTCAGTAGAACGATGTCAAATCACCTCTTGGGTGGCGAGACATGGTCTTGATACAACGCACATAGTATGCAACAGATATACACAATGAATATTTTTACTTTCCAGTAGACCATGTCTAGCCGTGAAAATCACGTACCGAATGACGAAACATGGTCTATGTTTCAACGCACTTACTATATAAACACATGTACCAAAGAAAAATCATCACTTCCATAGACGATTTCCATTTGTCAAAATCACTTCATAGATGTCGAGTCATGGTCTATGATACAACGCCTCTCAGTAATACAACAAATATACCAAAGAAAATTTGCACTTTCTATAGACGATGTCAAAAATCACATCTTGGATGTGAGTCATTGGTCTATTGATACAACGCACATAGTATGCAACAGATATACACAATGAATATTTTTACTTCCAGTAGACCATGTCTGCCGTGACAAAAATCACGTACCGAATGACGAAACATGGTCTATGTTACAACGCACCTAGTATATAACACATGTACCAAAAGAAAATCTCACTTCCAGTAGATCGATTTCCATTTATCAAAATCACTTCAATAGATGTCGAGACATGGTCTATGATACAACGCCTCAGTATACAACAAATATACCCAAAGAAAATTTGCACTTTCTATATACGATGTCAAAATTACCTCTGGATGGTGAGACATGGTCTATGATACAACGATCTTAGTATAAAACAAACGTACCAAAAAAAATTTTATTTCCAGTAGACCATGTGTGGGTGTCAAAATCACCCTTCCGAATGACGAGACATAGTCTAATGATACACTGCACTTAGTATATCAACAAACGTAATAAAAGAAAAATTTCCCTTTTAATATACCATCTCGAGTTGTTAAAATCACCTTCGGATGGCGAGACATGGTCTATGATACAACGTTCTAAGTATATCGAACAATATACCAAAGAAATTTGCACTTTCTATAGAGGATGTCCAGGTGTCAAAATGACTTTATGGATGACGAGACATGATCTATGGTACATCGCACTTAGTATACAACAAATATACCAAAAGAATATTTTCACTTTTATTAAACGATTTCTAGCCGTGAAAATCACGTACCGAATGACGAAACATGGTCTATGTTTCAACGCGCACTTACTATATAACACATGTACCAAAAGAAAATCATCACTTCCAGTAGACGATTTCCATTTGTCAAAACCACTTCATAGATGTCGAGTCATGGTCTATGATACAAGCGCCTCAGTATACAACAAATATACCGAAAGAGTATTTTACTTCAGTAGATGATCTCTAGGTGTCAAATTCAATTCATGGAAGACGAAACATGGTCTATGATACAACGGCCTCAGTATACAACAAAAAATATCCATAGAATATTTCCACTTTCAGTAGACGATGTCAAAATCACTCTTGGGTGGCGAACATGGTCTATGATACAACGCACATAGTATGCAACAGATATACACAATGAATATTTTACTTCCAGTAGACCATGTCTAGCGTGAAAATCACGTACCGAATGACGAAACATGGTCTATGTTCATCACGCACTTACTATATAACACATGTACCAAAAAAAATCAATCACTTCCAGTAGACGATTCCATTTATCAAAATCACTTCAAGAATATCGAGACATGGTCTATGATACAACGCCCTCAGTATACAACAAATATACCCAAGAAAATTTGCACTTTCTATATACGATGTCAAAATTACCTCTTGGATGGTGAGACATGGTCTATGATACAACGATCTTAGTATAAAACAAACGTACCAAAAAAATTTTTTATTTCCAGTAGACCATGTGTGGGTTCAAAATCACCTTCCGAATGACGAGACATAGTCTATGATACACTGCACTTATATACAACAACGTACCAAAAAAATTACCACGTTCATTAGACGTTGTCCAGGTGTCAAAATCAATTCATAGAAGACGAAACATGGTCTATGATACAACGCCCTCAGTATACAACAAATATACCCAAAGAAAATTTGCACTTTCTATAAACGATGTCCAGGTGTCAAAATGACTTTATGGATGACGAGACATGATCTATGGTACAACGCACTTAGTATACAAATATACCAAAAGAATATTTCACTTTAGTAAACGATTTCTAGCCGTGAAAATCACGTACCGAATGACGAAACATGGTCTATGTTACAACGCACTTAGTATTAACGACAAATATACCCAAAGAATATTTGCACTTTCAGTAGACGATTTCATGTATCAAAATCATTCATAGATGTCGAGTCATGGTCTATGATACAACGCCCTCAGTATACAACTAATATACCGAAAGAGTATTTTTACTTCCAGTAATGATCTCTAGGTGTCAAATTCAATTCATGGAGACGAAACATGGTCTATGATACAACCCCTCAGTATACAACAATATCCCATAGAAATATTCCACTTCAGTAGACGATGTCAAAATCACCTCTTGGTGGTGAGACATGGTCTATGATACAACGCACTTAGTATGCAACAGATATACACAAAGATATTTTTACTTCCAGTAGACGATCTCTAGGTGTCAAATTCATTTCATGAAACGAAAAACATGTCTATGATACAACGCCCTCAGTATACAACAAATATACCCAAAGAATATTTCCACTTTGAGTAGACGATGTCAAAATCACCTCTTGGTGGCGACACATGGTCTATGAACACTGCACTTAGTATACAACAAACGTACCAAAAGAACATTACCACGTTCATCAGACGTTGTCCAGGTCAAAATCACTGCATAGATGTCGAGACATGGTCTATGATACAACGCCCTCAGTAAATAACACAAATATACCCAAAGAAAATTGGCACTTGCTATAGAGATGTCAAAATCACATCTTGGATGTGAGTCATGTCTATGATACAACGCACATAGTATGCAACAGATATACACAATGAATATTTTCAGTTTTAGTAAACGATTTCTAGCCGTGAAATTCACGTACCGAATGACGAAACATGGTCTATGTTTCAACGCACTTAGTATATAACACACGTACCAAAAGAAAAATCATCACTTCCAGTAGACGATTTCCATTTGTCAAAATCAGTTCATAGATGTCGAGTCATGGTCTATGATACAACGCCCTCATATACAACTATATACCGAAAGAGTATTTTACTTCCAGTAGATGATCTCTGGTGTCAAATTCAATTCATGGAAGACGAAACATGGTGTATGATACAACGCCCTCAGTAATACAACAAATATACCCATAGAAATTTCCACTTTCAGTAGACGATGTCAAAATCACCTCTTAGGTGGCGAGACATGGTCTATGATACAACGAACTTAGTATAAAACAAACGTACCAAAAAATTTTTATTTCCAGTAGACCATGTGTGGTTGTCAAAATCACCTTCCGAATGACGAGACATAGTCTATGATACACTGCACTTAGTATACAACAAACGTAATAAAAGAAAATTTTCACTTTTAATATACCATCTCGAGTTGTTAAAATCACCTTTCGGATGGCGAGACATGTCTATGATACATCGCACTTAGTATGCAACATATATACACAAAGAATATTTTTACTTCCAGTAGACGATCTCTAGGTGTCAAATTGATTTCATGGAAGACGAAAGATGGTCTATGTAGAAACGCACTTAGTATACAACAAATATACCAATAGAATATTTTCACTTTTAGAAAACGATTTCTAGCCGTGAAAATCACGTACCGAATGACGAAACATGGTCTATGTTTCAACGCACTTAGTATATAACACATGTACCAAAAGAAAATCATCACTTCCAGTAGACGATTTCCATTTGTCAAAACCACTTCATAGATTCGAGTCATGGTCTATGATACAACGCCCTCAGTATACAACAAATATACCGAAAGAGTATTTTTACTTCCAGTAGATGATCTCTAGGTTCAAATTCAATTCATGGAAGACGAAACATGGTCTATGATACAACGGCCTCAGTATACAACAAATATACCCATAGAATATTCCACTTTCAGTAGACGATGTCAAAATCACCTCTGGTGGCGAGACATGGTCTATGATACAACGCACATAGTATGCAACAGATATACACAATGAATATTTTTACTTCCAGTAGACCATGTCTAGCCGTGAAAATCACGTACCGATGACGAAACATGGTCTATGTACAACGCACTTAGTATATAACACATGTACCAAAAGAAAAATCATCACTTCCAGTAGACGATTTCCATTTATCAAAATCACTTCATAGATATCGAGACATGGTCTATGATACAACGCCCTCAGTATACAACAAATATACCCAAAGAAAATTTGCACTTTCTATATACGATGTCAAAATTACCTCTTGGATGGTGAGACATGGTCTATGATACAACGATCTTAGTATAAAAACAACGTACCAAAAAAATTTTTATTTCCAGTAGACCATGTGTGGGTGTCAAAATCACCTTCGAATGACGAGACATAGTCTATGATACACTGCACTTAGTATACAACAAACGTACCAAAAGAAAATTACCACGTTCATTAGACGTTGTCCAGGTGTCAAAATCAATTCATAGAAGACGAAACATGGTCTATGATACAACGCCCTCAGTATACAACAAATATACCCAAAGAAAATTTGCACTTTCTATAAACGATGTCCAGGTGTCAAAATGACTTTATGGATGACGAGACATGATCTATGGTACAACGCACTTAGTATACAACAAATATACCAAAAGAAATATTTCACTTTTAGTAAACGATTTCTAGCCGTGAAAATCACGTACCGAATGACGAAACATGGTCTATGTTACACGCACTTATATACACAATATACCAAAGAATATTGCACTTTCAGTAGACGATTTCCATTTATCAAAATCAGTTCATAGATGTCGAGTCATGGTCTATGATACACGCCCTCAGTATACAACTAATATACCGAAGAGTATTTTTACTTCCAGTAGATGATCTCTAGGTGTCAAATTCAATTCATGGAAGACGAAACATGGTCTATGATACAACGCCTCAGTATACAACAAATATACCCATAGAATATTCCACTTTCAGTAGACGATGTCAAAATCACCTCTTGGGTGGTGAGACATGGTCTATGATACAACGCACTTAGTATGCAACAGATATACACAAGATTATTTTTACTTCCAGTAGACATCTCTAGGTGTCAAATTCATTCATGGGACGAACTGGTCTATGTCAACGCCCTCAGTATACAACAATATAGACCAAAGAATATTTCCACTTTGAGTAGACGATGTCAAAATCACCTCTTGGGTGGCGAGACATGGTCTATGATACACTGCACTTATATACAACAAACGTACCAAAAGAAAATTACCACGTTCATCAGACGTTGTCCAGGTGTCAAAATCACTGCATAGATGTCGAGACATGGTCTATGATACAACGCCCTCAGTATACAACAAATATACCCAAAGAAAATTGGCACTTGCTATAGACGATGTCAAAATCACATCTTGGATGGTGAGTCATGGTCTATGATACAACGCACATAGTATGCAACAGATATACACAATGAATATTTTCAGTTTTAGTAAACGATTTCTAGCCGTGAAATTCACGTACCGAATGACGAAACATGGTCTATGTTTCAACGCACTTAGTATATAACACGTACCAAAAGAAAATCATCACTTCCAGTAGACGATTTCCATTTGTCAAAATCAGTTCATAGATGTCGAGTCATGGTCTATGATACAACGCCCTCAGTATACAACTAATATACCGAAAGAGTATTTTTACTTCCAGTAGATGATCTAGGTGTCAAATTCAATTCATGGAAGACGAAACATGGTGTATGATACAACCCTCATATACACAATATACCCATAGAATATTTCCACTTCAGTAGACGATGTCAAAATCACCTCTTAGGTGGCGAGACATGGTCTATGATACAACGAACTTAGTATAAAAACAAACGTACCAAAAAAATTTTATTTCCAGTAGACCATGTGTGGTTGTCAAAATCACCTTCCGAATGACGAGACATAGTCTATGATACACTGCACTTAGTATACAACAAACGTAATAAAGAAAATTTGCACTTTTAATATACCACTCGAGTGTTAAAATCACCTTTCGGATGGCGAGACATGTTCTATGATACATCGCACTTAGTATGCAACATATATACACAAAGAATATTTTTACTTCCAGTAGACGATCTCTAGGTGTCAAATTGATTTCATGAAGACGAAAGATGGTCTATGGTAGAACGCACTTAGTATACAACAAATATACCAATAGATATTTTCACTTTTAGAAAACGATTTCTAGCCGTGAAAATCACGTACCGAATGACGAAACATGGTCTATGTTTCAACGCACTTAGTATATAACACATGTACCAAAAGAAAATCATCACTTCCAGTAGACGATTCCATTTGTCAAAACCACTTCATAGATGTCGAGTCATGGTCTATGATACAACGCCCTCAGTATACAACAAATATACCGAAAGAGTATTTTTACTTCCAGTAGATGATCTCTAGGTGTCAAATTCAATTCATGGAAGACGAAACATGGTCTATGATACAACGGCCTCAGTATACAACAAATATACCCATAGAATATTTCCACTTTCAGTAGACGATGTCAAAATCACCTCTTGGTGGCGAGACATGGTCTATGATACAACGCACTATAGTATCAACAGATATACACAATGAATATTTTTACTTCCAGTAGACCATGTCTAGCCGTGAAAATCACGTACCGAATGACGAAACATGGTCTATGTTACACGCACTTAGTATATAACACATGTACCAAAAGAAAATCATCACTTCCAGTAGACGATTCCATTTATCAAAATCACTTCATAGATATCGAGACATGGTCTATGATACAACGCCCTCAGTATACAACAATATACCAAAGAAATTTGCACTTGCTATAGACGATGTCAAAATCACTCTTGGATGGTGAGCATGGTCTATGATACAACGCACATAGTATGCAACAGATATAACAATGAATATTTTCATTTTAGTAACCGATTTCTAGCCGTGAAATTCACGTACGAATGACGAAACATGGTCTATGTTTCAACGCACTTAGTATATAACACACGTACCAAAAGAAAATCATCACTTCCAGTAGACGATTTCCATTTGTCAAAATCAGTTCATAGATGTCGAGTCATGGTCTATGATACAACGCCCTCAGTATACCTAACAAATATACCAGTAATTTCTTCCATGAAGAGAAAAGGTCTATGATACACCTCAGTATACCTATACCATGAAATTTCATTCAGTAGACGATGTCAAAATCACCTCTTGGTGGCGAGACATGGTCTATGATACAACGACTTAGTATAAACAAACGTACCAAAAAAATTTTATTTCCAGTAGACCATGTGTGGTTGTCAAAATCACCTTCCGAATGACGAACATAGTCTATGATACACTGCACTTAGTATACAACAAACGTAATAAAAGAAAATTTCACTTTAATAACCATCTCGAGTTGTTAAAAATCACCTTCGGATGGCGAGACATGGTCTATGATACATCGCACTTAGTATGCAACATATATACACAAAGAATATTTTTACTTCCAGTAGACGATCTCTAGGTGTCAAATTGATTTCATGGAAGACGAAAAGATGGTCTATGGTAGAACGCACTTAGTATACAACAAATATACCAATAGAATATTTTCACTTTTAGAAAACGATTTCTAGCCGTGAAAATCACGTACCGAATGACGAAACATGGTCTATGTTTCAACGCACTTAGTATATAACACATGTACCAAAAGAAAATCATCACTTCCAGTAGACGATTTCCATTTGTCAAAATCACTTCATAGATGTCGAGTCATGGTCTATGATACAACGCCCTCAGTATACAACAAATATACCGAAAGAGTATTTTTACTTCCAGTAGACGATCTCTAGGTGTCTAATTCAATTCATGGAAGACGAAACATGGTCTATGATACAACGCCCTCAGTATACAACAATATACCCAAAGAAAATTTGCACTTTCTATATACGATGTCAAAATCACCTCTTGGATGGTGAGACATGGTCTATGATACAACGAACTTAGTATAAAACAAACGTACCAAAAAAATTGTTATTTCCAGTAGACCATGTGTGGGTGTCAAAATCACCTTCCGAATGACGAGACATAGTCTATGATACACTGCACTTAGTATACAACAAATATACCCAAAGAAAATTTGCACTTTCTATAAACGATGTCAGGTGTCAAAATGACTTTATGGATGACGAGACATGATCTATGGTACAACGCACTTAGTATACATCAAATATACCAAAGAATATTTTCACTTTTAGTAAACGATTTCTAGCCGTGAAAATCACGTACCGAATGACGAAACATGGTCTATGTTTCAACGCACTTACTATATAACACATGTACCAAAGAAAATCATCACTTCCAGTAGACGATTTCCATTTGTCAAAATCACTTCATAGATGTCGAGTCATGGTCTATGATACAACGCCCTCAGTATACAACAAATATACCGAAAGAGTATTTTACTTCCAGTAGATGATCTCTAGGTGTCAAATTCAATTCATGGAAGACGAAACATGGTCTATGATACAACGCCCTCAGTATACAACAAATATACCATAGAATATTTCCACTTTCAGTAGACGATGTCAAAATCACCTCTTAGGTGGCGAGACATGGTCTATGATACAACGAACTTAGTATAAAACAAACGTACCAAAAAATTTTTATTTCCAGTAGACCATGTGTGGGTGTCAAAATCACCTTCCGAATGACGAGACATAGTCTATGATACACTGCACTTTGTATACAACAAACGTAATAAAGAAAATTTTCACTTTTAATATACCATCTCGAGTTGTTAAAATCACCTTTCGGATGGCGAGACATGGTCTATGATACATCGCACTTAGTATGCAACATATATACACAAAGAATATTTTTACTTCCAGTAGACGATCTCTAGGTGTCAAATTGATTTCATGGAAGACGAAAGATGGTCTATGGTAGAACGCACTTAGTATACAACAAATATACCAATAGAATATTTTCACTTATAGAAAACGATTTCTAGCCGTGAAAATCACGTACCGAATGACGAAACATGGTCTATGTTTCAACGCACTTAGTATATAACACATGTACCAAAAGAAAATCATCACTTCCAGTAGACGATTTCCATTTGTCAAAATCACTTCATAGATGTCGAGTCATGGTCTATGATACAACGCCCTCAGTATACAACAAATATACCCAAAGAAAATTTGCACTTTCTATATACGATGTCAAAATCACCTCTTGGATGGTGAGACATGGTCTATGATACAACGAACTTAGTATAAAACAAACGTACCAAAAAAATTGTTATTTCCAGTAGACCATGTGTGGGTGTCAAAATCACCTTCCGAATGACGAGACATAGTCTATGATACACTGCACTTAGTATACAACAAATATACCCAAAGAAAATTTGCACTTTCTATAAACGATGTCCAGGTGTCAAAATGACTTTATGGATGACGAGACATGATCTATGGTACAACGCACTTAGTATACAACAATATACCAAAAGAATATTTTCACTTTTAGTAAACGATTTCTAGCCGTGAAAATCACGTACCGAATGACGAAACATGGTCTATGTTTCAACGCACTTACTATATAACACATGTACCAAAAGAAAATCATCACTTCCAGTAGACGATTTCCATTTGTCAAAATCACTTCATAGATGTCGAGTCATGGTCTATGATACAACGCCCTCAGTATACAACAAATATACCGAAAGAGTATTTTTACTTCCAGTAGATGATCTCTAGGTGTCAAATTCAATTCATGGAAGACGAAACATGGTCTATGATACAACGCCCTCAGTATACAACAAATATACCCATAGAATATTTCCACTTTCAGTAGACGATGTCAAAATCACCTCTTAGGTGGCGAGACATGGTCTATGATACAACGAACTTAGTATAAAACAAACGTACCAACAAAATTTTTATTTCCAGTAGACCATGTGTGGTTGTCAAAATCACCTTCCGAATGACGAGACATAGTCTATGATACACTGCACTTAGTATACAACAAACGTACCAAAAGAAAATTACCACGTTCATCAGACGTTGTCCAGGTGTCAAAATCACTGCATAGATGTCGAGACATGGTCTATGATACAACGCCCTCAGTATACAACAAATATACCCAAAGAAAATTTGCACTTGCTATAGACGATGTCAAAATCACATCTTGGATGGTGAGTCATGGTCTATGATACAACGCACATAGTATGCAACAGATATACACAATGAATATTTTCAGTTTTCGTAAACGATTTCTAGCCGTGAAATTCACGTACCGAATGACGAAACATGGTCTATGTTTCAACGCACTTAGTATATAACACACGTACCAAAAGAAAATCATCACTTCCAGTAGACGATTTCCATTTGTCAAAATCAGTTCATAGATGTCGAGTCATGGTCTATGATACAACGCCCTCAGTATACAGCTAATATACCGAAAGAGTAATTTTACTTCCAGTAGATGATCTCTAGGTGTCAAATTCAATTCATGGATGACGAGACATGATCTATGGTACAACGCACTTAGTATACATCAAATATACCAAAAGAATATTTTCACTTTTAGTAAACGATTTCTAGCCGTGAAAATCACGTACCGAATGACGAAACATGGTCTATGTTCAACGCACTTACTATATAACACATGTACCAAAAGAAAATCATCACTTCCAGTAGACGATTTCCATTTGTCAAATCACTTCATAGATGTCGAGTCATGGTCTATGATACAACGCCCTCAGTATACAACAAATATACCGAAAGAGTATTTTTACTTCCAGTAGATGATCTCTAGGTGTCAAATTCAATTCATGGAAGACGAAACATGGTCTATGATACAACGCCCTCAGTATACAACAAATATACCCATAGAATATTTCCACTTTCAGTAGACGATGTCAAAATCACCTCTTAGGTGGCGAGACATGGTCTATGATACAACGAACTTAGTATAAAACAAACGTACCAAAAAAATTTTTATTTCCAGTAGACCATGTGTGGGTGTCAAAATCACCTTCCGAATGACGAGACATAGTCTATGATACACTGCACTTTGTATACAACAAACGTAATAAAAGAAAATTTTCACTTTTAATATACCATCTCGAGTTGTTAAAATCACCTTTCGGATGGCGAGACATGGTCTATGATACATCGCACTTAGTATGCAACATATATACACAAAGAATATTTTTACTTCCAGTAGACGATCTCTAGGTGTCAAATTGATTTCATGGAAGACGAAAGATGGTCTATGGTAGAACGCACTTAGTATACAACAAATATACCAATAGAATATTTTCACTTTTAGAAAACGATTTCTAGCCGTGAAAATCACGTACCGAATGACGAAACATGGTCTATGTTTCAACGCACTTAGTATATAACACATGTACCAAAGAAAATCATCACTTCCAGTAGACGATTTCCATTTGTCAAAATCACTTCATAGATGTCGAGTCATGGTCTATGATACAACGCCCTCAGTATACAACAAATATACCCAAAGAAAATTTGCACTTTCTATATACGATGTCAAAATCACCTCTTGGATGGTGAGACATGGTCTATGATACAACGAACTTAGTATAAAACAAACGTACCAAAAAAATTGTTATTTCCAGTAGACCATGTGTGGGTGTCAAAATCACCTTCCGAATGACGAGACATAGTCTATGATACACTGCACTTAGTATACAACAAATATACCCAAAGAAAATTTGCACTTTCTATAAACGATGTCCAGGTGTCAAAATGACTTTATGGATGACGAGACATGATCTATGGTACAACGCACTTAGTATACAACAAATATACCAAAAGAATATTTTCACTTTTAGTAAACGATTTCTAGCCGTGAAAATCACGTACCGAATGACGAAACATGGTCTATGTTTCAACGCACTTACTATATAACACATGTACCAAAAGAAAATCATCACTTCCAGTAGACGATTTCCATTTGTCAAAATCACTTCATAGATGTCGAGTCATGGTCTATGATACAACGCCCTCAGTATACAACAAATATACCGAAAGAGTATTTTTACTTCCAGTAGATGATCTCTAGGTGTCAAATTCAATTCATGGAAGACGAAACATGGTCTATGATACAACGCCCTCAGTATACAACAAATATACCCATAGAATATTTCCACTTTCAGTAGACGATGTCAAAATCACCTCTTAGGTGGCGAGACATGGTCTATGATACAACGAACTTAGTATAAAACAAACGTACCAACAAAATTTTTATTTCCAGTAGACCATGTGTGGTTGTCAAAATCACCTTCCGAATGACGAGACATAGTCTATGATACACTGCACTTAGTATACAACAAACGTACAAAAGAAAATTACCACGTTCATCAGACGTTGTCCAGGTGTCAAAATCACTGCAGATGTCGAGACATGGTCTATGATACAACGCCCTCAGTATACAACAATATACCAAAGAAAATTTGCACTTGCTATAGACGATGTCAAATCACATCTTGGATGGTGAGTCATGGTCTATGATACAACGCACATAGTATGCAACAGATATACACAATGAATATTTTCAGTTTTCGTAAACGATTTCTAGCCGTGAAATTCACGTACCGAATGACGAAACATGGTCTATGTTTCAACGCACTTAGTATATAACACACGTACCAAAAGAAAATCATCACTTCCAGTAGACGATTTCCATTTGTCAAAATCAGTTCATAGATGTCGAGTCATGGTCTATGATACAACGCCCTCAGTATACAGCTAATATACCGAAAGAGTAATTTTACTTCCAGTAGATGATCTCTAGGTGTCAAATTCAATTCATGGATGACGAGACATGATCTATGGTACAACGCACTTAGTATACATCAAATATACCAAAAGAATATTTTCACTTTTAGTAAACGATTTCTAGCCGTGAAAATCACGTACCGAATGACGAAACATGGTCTATGTTTCAACGCACTTACTATATAACACATGTACCAAAAGAAAATCATCACTTCCAGTAGACGATTTCCATTTGTCAAAATCACTTCATAGATGTCGAGTCATGGTCTATGATACAACGCCCTCAGTATACAACAAATATACCGAAAGAGTATTTTTACTTCCAGTAGATGATCTCTAGGTGTCAAATTCAATTCATGGAAGACGAAACATGGTCTATGATACAACGCCCTCAGTATACAACAAATATACCCATAGAATATTTCCACTTTCAGTAGACGATGTCAAAATCACCTCTTAGGTGGCGAGACATGGTCTATGATACAACGAACTTAGTATAAAACAAACGTACCAAAAAAATTTTTATTTCCAGTAGACCATGTGTGGGTGTCAAAATCACCTTCCGAATGACGAGACATAGTCTATGATACACTGCACTTTGTATACAACAAACGTAATAAAAGAAAATTTTCACTTTTAATATACCATCTCGAGTTGTTAAAATCACCTTTCGGATGGCGAGACATGGTCTATGATACATCGCACTTAGTATGCAACATATATACACAAAGAATATTTTTACTTCCAGTAGACGATCTCTAGGTGTCAAATTGATTTCATGGAAGACGAAAGATGGTCTATGGTAGAACGCACTTAGTATACAACAAATATACCAATAGAATATTTTCACTTTTAGAAAACGATTTCTAGCCGTGAAAATCACGTACCGAATGACGAAACATGGTCTATGTTTCAACGCACTTAGTATATAACACATGTACCAAAAGAAAATCATCACTTCCAGTAGACGATTTCCATTTGTCAAAATCACTTCATAGATGTCGAGTCATGGTCTATGATACAACGCCCTCAGTATACAACAAATATACCCAAAGAAAATTTGCACTTTCTATATACGATGTCAAAATCACCTCTTGGATGGTGAGACATGGTCTATGATACAACGAACTTAGTATAAAACAAACGTACCAAAAAAATTGTTATTTCCAGTAGACCATGTGTGGGTGTCAAAATCACCTTCCGAATGACGAGACATAGTCTATGATACACTGCACTTAGTATACAACAAATATACCCAAAGAAAATTTGCACTTTCTATAAACGATGTCCAGGTGTCAAAATGACTTTATGGATGACGAGACATGATCTATGGTACAACGCACTTAGTATACAACAAATATACCAAAAGAATATTTTCACTTTTAGTAAACGATTTCTAGCCGTGAAAATCACGTACCGAATGACGAAACATGGTCTATGTTTCAACGCACTTACTATATAACACATGTACCAAAAGAAAATCATCACTTCCAGTAGACGATTTCCATTTGTCAAAATCACTTCATAGATGTCGAGTCATGGTCTATGATACAACGCCCTCAGTATACAACAAATATACCGAAAGAGTATTTTTACTTCCAGTAGATGATCTCTAGGTGTCAAATTCAATTCATGGAAGACGAAACATGGTCTATGATACAACGCCCTCAGTATACAACAAATATACCCATAGAATATTTCCACTTTCAGTAGACGATGTCAAAATCACCTCTTAGGTGGCGAGACATGGTCTATGATACAACGAACTTAGTATAAAACAAACGTACCAAAAAATTTTTATTTCCAGTAGACCATGTGTGGTTGTCAAAATCACCTTCCGAATGACGAGACATAGTCTATGATACACTGCACTTAGTATACAACAAACGTACCAAAAGAAAATTACCACGTTCATCAGACGTTGTCCAGGTGTCAAAATCACTGCATAGATGTCGAGACATGGTCTATGATACAACGCCCTCAGTATACAACAAATATACCCAAAGAAAATTTGCACTTGCTATAGACGATGTCAAAATCACATCTTGGATGGTGAGTCATGGTCTATGATACAACGCACATAGTATGCAACAGATATACACAATGAATATTTTCAGTTTTCGTAAACGATTTCTAGCCGTGAAATTCACGTACCGAATGACGAAACATGGTCTATGTTTCAACGCACTTAGTATATAACACACGTACCAAAAGAAAATCATCACTTCCAGTAGACGATTTCCATTTGTCAAAATCAGTTCATAGATGTCGAGTCATGGTCTATGATACAACGCCCTCAGTATACAGCTAATATACCGAAAGAGTAATTTTACTTCCAGTAGATGATCTCTAGGTGTCAAATTCAATTCATGGAAGACGAAACATGGTCTATGATACAACGCCCTCAGTATACAACAAATATACCCATAGAATATTTCCACTTTCAGTAGACGATGTCAAAATCACCTCTTAGGTGGCGAGACATGGTCTATGATACAACGAACTTAGTATAAAACAAACGTACCAAAAAAATTTTTATTTCCAGTAGACCATGTGTGGTTGTCAAAATCACCTTCCGAATGACGAGACATAGTCTATGATACACTGCACTTAGTATACAACAAACGTAATAAAAGAAAATTTTCACTTTTAATATACCATCTCGAGTTGTTAAAATCACCTTTCGGATGGCGAGACATGGTCTATGATACATCGCACTTAGTATGCAACATATATACACAAAGAATATTTTTACTTCCAGTAGACGATCTCTAGGTGTCAAATTGATTTCATGGAAGACGAAAGATGGTCTATGGTAGAACGCACTTAGTATACAACAAATATACCAATAGAATATTTTCACTTTTAGAAAACGATTTCTAGCCATGAAAATCACGTACCGAATGACGAAACATGGTCTATGTTTCAACGCACTTAGTATATAACACATGTACCAAAAGAAAATCATCACTTCCAGTAGACGATTTCCATTTGTCAAAATCACTTCATAGATGTCGAGTCATGGTCTATGATACAACGCCCTCAGTATACAACAAATATACCGAAAGAGTATTTTTACTTCCAGTAGACGATCTCTAGGTGTCTAATTCAATTCATGGAAGACGAAACATGGTCTATGATACAACGCCCTCAGTATACAACAAATATACCCAAAGAAAATTTGCACTTTCTATATACGATGTCAAAATCACCTCTTGGATGGTGAGACATGGTCTATGATACAACGAACTTAGTATAAAACAAACGTACCAAAAAAATTGTTATTTCCAGTAGACCATGTGTGGGTGTCAAAATCACCTTCCGAATGACGAGACATAGTCTATGATACACTGCACTTAGTATACAACAAATATACCCAAAGAAAATTTGCACTTTCTATAAACGATGTCCAGGTGTCAAAATGACTTTATGGATGACGAGACATGATCTATGGTACAACGCACTTAGTATACAACAAATATACCAAAAGAATATTTTCACTTTTAGTAAACGATTTCTAGCCGTGAAATCACGTACCGAATGACGAAACATGGTCTATGTTTCAACGCACTTATATATAACACAGTACCAAAAGAAAATCATCACTTCCAGTAGACGATTTCCATTTGTCAAAATCATTCATAGATGTCGAGTCATGGTCTATGATACAACGCCCTCAGTATACACTAATATACCGAAAGAGTATTTTACTTCCAGTAGATGATCTCTAGGTGTCAAATTCAATTCATGGAAGACGAAACATGGTCTATGATACAACGCCCTCAGTATACAACAAATATACCCATAGAATATTTCCACTTTCAGTAGACGATGTCAAAATCACCTCTTAGGTGGCGAGACATGGTCTATGATACAACGAACTTAGTATAAAACAAACGTACCAAAAAAATTTTTATTTCCAGTAGACCATGTGTGGTTGTCAAAATCACCTTCCGAATGACGAGACATAGTCTATGATACACTGCACTTAGTATACAACAAACGTAATAAAAGAAAATTTTCACTTTTAATATACCATCTCGAGTTGTTAAAATCACCTTTCGGATGGCGAGACATGGTCTATGATACATCGCACTTAGTATGCAACAAATATACCGAAAGAGTATTTTTACTTCCAGTAGACGATCTCTAGGTGTCTAATTCAATTCATGGAAGACGAAACATGGTCTATGATACAACGCCCTCAGTATACAACAAATATACCCATAGAATATTTCCACTTTCAGTAGACGATGTCAAAATCACCTCTTAGGTGGCGAGACATGGTCTATGATACAACGAACTTAGTATAAAACAAACGTACCAAAAAAATTTTTATTTCCAGTAGACCATGTGTGGTTGTCAAAATCACCTTCCGAATGACGAGACATAGTCTATGATACACTGCACTTAGTATACAACAAACGTACCAAAAGAAAATTACCACGTTCATCAGACGTTGTCCAGGTGTCAAAATCACTGCATAGATGTCGAGACATGGTCTATGATACAACGCCCTCAGTATACAACAAATATACCCAAAGAAAATTTGCACTTGCTATAGACGATGTCAAAATCACATCTTGGATGGTGAGTCATGGTCTATGATACAACGCACATAGTATGCAACAGATATACACAATGAATATTTTCAGTTTTAGTAAACGATTTCTAGCCGTGAAATTTACGTACCGAATGACGAAACATGGTCTATGTTTCAACGCACTTAGTATATAACACACGTACCAAAAGAAAATCATCACTTCCAGTAGACGATTTCCATTTGTCAAAATCAGTTCATAGATGTCGAGTCATGGTCTATGATACAACGCCCTCAGTATACAACAAATATACCGAAAGAGTATTTTTACTTCCAGTAGATGATCTCTAGGTGTCAAATTCAATTCATGGAAGACGAAACATGGTCTATGATACAACGCCCTCAGTATACAACAAATATACCGAAAGAGTATTTTTACTTCCAGTAGACGATCTCTAGGTGTCTAATTCAATTCATGGAAGACGAAACATGGTCTATGATACAACGCCCTCAGTATACAACAAATATACCCATAGAATATTTCCACTTTCAGTAGACGATGTCAAAATCACCTCTTAGGTGGCGAGACATGGTCTATGATACAACGAACTTAGTATAAAACAAACGTACCAAAAAAATTTTTATTTCCAGTAGACCATGTGTGGTTGTCAAAATCACCTTCCGAATGACGAGACATAGTCTATGATACACTGCACTTAGTATACAACAAACGTAATAAAAGAAAATTTTCACTTTTAATATACCATCTCGAGTTGTTAAAATCACCTTTCGGATGGCGAGACATGGTCTATGATACATCGCACTTAGTATGCAACAAATATACCGAAAGAGTATTTTTACTTCCAGTAGACGATCTCTAGGTGTCTAATTCAATTCATGGAAGACGAAACATGGTCTATGATACAACGCCCTCAGTATACAACAAATATACCCATAGAATATTTCCACTTTCAGTAGACGATGTCAAAATCACCTCTTAGGTGGCGAGACATGGTCTATGATACAACGAACTTAGTATAAAACAAACGTACCAAAAAAATTTTTATTTCCAGTAGACCATGTGTGGTTGTCAAAATCACCTTCCGAATGACGAGACATAGTCTATGATACACTGCACTTAGTATGCAACAAACGTACCAAAAGAAAATTACCACGTTCATCAGACGTTGTCCAGGTGTCAAAATCACTGCATAGATGTCGAGACATGGTCTATGATACAACGCCCTCAGTATACAACAAATATACCCAAAGAAAATTTGCACTTGCTATAGACGATGTCAAAATCACATCTTGGATGGTGAGTCATGGTCTATGATACAACGCACATAGTATGCAACAGATATACACAATGAATATTTTCAGTTTTAGTAAACGATTTCTAGCCGTGAAATTTACGTACCGAATGACGAAACATGGTCTATGTTTCAACGCACTTAGTATATAACACACGTACCAAAAGAAAATCATCACTTCCAGTAGACGATTTCCATTTGTCAAAATCAGTTCATAGATGTCGAGTCATGGTCTATGATACAACGCCCTCAGTATACAGCTAATATACCGAAAGAGTATTTTTACTTCCAGTAGATGATCTCTAGGTGTCAAATTCAATTCATGGAAGACGAAACATGGTCTATGATACAACGCCCTCAGTATACAACAAATATACCCATAGAATATTTCCACTTTCAGTAGACGATGTCAAAATCACCTCTTAGGTGGCGAGACATGGTCTATGATACAACGAACTTAGTATAAAACAAACGTACCAAAAAAATTTTTATTTCCAGTAGACCATGTGTGGTTGTCAAAATCACCTTCCGAATGACGAGACATAGTCTATGATACACTGCACTTAGTATACAACAAACGTAATAAAAGAAAATTTTCACTTTTAATCTACCATCTCGAGTTGTTAAAATCACCTTTCGGATGGCGAGACATGGTCTATGATACATCGCACTTAGTATGCAACATATATACACAAAGAATATTTTTACTTCCAGTAGACGATCTCTAGGTGTCAAATTGATTTCATGGAAGACGAAAGATGGTCTATGGTAGAACGCACTTAGTATACAACAAATATACCAATAGAATATTTTCACTTTTAGAAAACGATTTCTAGCCGTGAAAATCACGTACCGAATGACGAAACATGGTCTATGTTTCAACGCACTTAGTATATAACACATGTACCAAAAGAAAATCATCACTTCCAGTAGACGATTTCCATTTGTCAAAATCACTTCATAGATGTCGAGTCATGGTCTATGATACAACGCCCTCAGTATACAACAAATATAC
Organism: Nasonia vitripennis; assembly: GCF_009193385.2. Classification (NCBI taxonomy): domain Eukaryota; kingdom Metazoa; phylum Arthropoda; class Insecta; order Hymenoptera; family Pteromalidae; genus Nasonia; species Nasonia vitripennis. Next base: position 19,889 of record NW_022279781.1, read on the forward strand.
CGAAAGAGTATTTTTACTTCCAGTAGACGATCTCTAGGTGTCTAATTCAATTCATGGAAGACGAAACATGGTCTATGATACAACGCCCTCAGTATACAACAAATATACCCAAAGAAAATTTGCACTTTCTATATACGATGTCAAAATCACCTCTTGGATGGTGAGACATGGTCTATGATACAACGAACTTAGTATAAAACAAACGTACCAAAAAAATTGTTATTTCCAGTAGACCATGTGTGGGTGTCAAAATCACCTTCCGAATGACGAGACATAGTCTATGATACACTGCACTTAGTATACAACAAATATACCCAAAGAAAATTTGCACTTTCTATAAACGATGTCCAGGTGTCAAAATGACTTTATGGATGACGAGACATGATCTATGGTACAACGCACTTAGTATACATCAAATATACCAAAAGAATATTTTCACTTTTAGTAAACGATTTCTAGCCGTGAAAATCACGTACCGAATGACGAAACATGGTCTATGTTTCAACGCACTTACTATATAACACATGTACCAAAAGAAAATCATCACTTCCAGTAGACGATTTCCATTTGTCAAAATCACTTCATAGATGTCGAGTCATGGTCTATGATACAACGCCCTCAGTATACAACAAATATACCGAAAGAGTATTTTTACTTCCAGTAGATGATCTCTAGGTGTCAAATTCAATTCATGGAAGACGAAACATGGTCTATGATACAACGCCCTCAGTATACAACAAATATACCCATAGAATATTTCCACTTTCAGTAGACGATGTCAAAATCACCTCTTAGGTGGCGAGACATGGTCTATGATACAACGAACTTAGTATAAAACAAACGTACCAAAAAAATTTTTATTTCCAGTAGACCATGTGTGGGTGTCAAAATCACCTTCCGAATGACGAGACATAGTCTATGATACACTGCACTTTGTATACAACAAACGTAATAAAAGAAAATTTTCACTTTTAATATACCATCTCGAGTTGTTAAAATCACCTTTCGGATGGCGAGACATGGTCTATGATACATCGCACTTAGTATGCAACATATATACACAAAGAATATTTTTACTTCCAGTAGACGATCTCTAGGTGTCAAATTGATTTCATGGAAGACGAAAGATGGTCTATGGTAGAACGCACTTAGTATACAACAAATATACCAATAGAATATTTTCACTTATAGAAAACGATTTCTAGCCGTGAAAATCACGTACCGAATGACGAAACATGGTCTATGTTTCAACGCACTTAGTATATAACACATGTACCAAAAGAAAATCATCACTTCCAGTAGACGATTTCCATTTGTCAAAATCACTTCATAGATGTCGAGTCATGGTCTATGATACAACGCCCTCAGTATACAACAAATATACCCAAAGAAAATTTGCACTTTCTATATACGATGTCAAAATCACCTCTTGGATGGTGAGACATGGTCTATGATACAACGAACTTAGTATAAAACAAACGTACCAAAAAAATTGTTATTTCCAGTAGACCATGTGTGGGTGTCAAAATCACCTTCCGAATGACGAGACATAGTCTATGATACACTGCACTTAGTATACAACAAATATACCCAAAGAAAATTTGCACTTTCTATAAACGATGTCCAGGTGTCAAAATGACTTTATGGATGACGAGACATGATCTATGGTACAACGCACTTAGTATACAACAAATATACCAAAAGAATATTTTCACTTTTAGTAAACGATTTCTAGCCGTGAAAATCACGTACCGAATGACGAAACATGGTCTATGTTTCAACGCACTTACTATATAACACATGTACCAAAAGAAAATCATCACTTCCAGTAGACGATTTCCATTTGTCAAAATCACTTCATAGATGTCGAGTCATGGTCTATGATACAACGCCCTCAGTATACAACAAATATACCGAAAGAGTATTTTTACTTCCAGTAGATGATCTCTAGGTGTCAAATTCAATTCATGGAAGACGAAACATGGTCTATGATACAACGCCCTCAGTATACAACAAATATACCCATAGAATATTTCCACTTTCAGTAGACGATGTCAAAATCACCTCTTAGGTGGCGAGACATGGTCTATGATACAACGAACTTAGTATAAAACAAACGTACCAACAAAATTTTTATTTCCAGTAGACCATGTGTGGTTGTCAAAATCACCTTCCGAATGACGAGACATAGTCTATGATACACTGCACTTAGTATACAACAAACGTACCAAAAGAAAATTACCACGTTCATCAGACGTTGTCCAGGTGTCAAAATCACTGCATAGATGTCGAGACATGGTCTATGATACAACGCCCTCAGTATACAACAAATATACCCAAAGAAAATTTGCACTTGCTATAGACGATGTCAAAATCACATCTTGGATGGTGAGTCATGGTCTATGATACAACGCACATAGTATGCAACAGATATACACAATGAATATTTTCAGTTTTCGTAAACGATTTCTAGCCGTGAAATTCACGTACCGAATGACGAAACATGGTCTATGTTTCAACGCACTTAGTATATAACACACGTACCAAAAGAAAATCATCACTTCCAGTAGACGATTTCCATTTGTCAAAATCAGTTCATAGATGTCGAGTCATGGTCTATGATACAACGCCCTCAGTATACAGCTAATATACCGAAAGAGTAATTTTACTTCCAGTAGATGATCTCTAGGTGTCAAATTCAATTCATGGATGACGAGACATGATCTATGGTACAACGCACTTAGTATACATCAAATATACCAAAAGAATATTTTCACTTTTAGTAAACGATTTCTAGCCGTGAAAATCACGTACCGAATGACGAAACATGGTCTATGTTTCAACGCACTTACTATATAACACATGTACCAAAAGAAAATCATCACTTCCAGTAGACGATTTCCATTTGTCAAAATCACTTCATAGATGTCGAGTCATGGTCTATGATACAACGCCCTCAGTATACAACAAATATACCGAAAGAGTATTTTTACTTCCAGTAGATGATCTCTAGGTGTCAAATTCAATTCATGGAAGACGAAACATGGTCTATGATACAACGCCCTCAGTATACAACAAATATACCCATAGAATATTTCCACTTTCAGTAGACGATGTCAAAATCACCTCTTAGGTGGCGAGACATGGTCTATGATACAACGAACTTAGTATAAAACAAACGTACCAAAAAAATTTTTATTTCCAGTAGACCATGTGTGGGTGTCAAAATCACCTTCCGAATGACGAGACATAGTCTATGATACACTGCACTTTGTATACAACAAACGTAATAAAAGAAAATTTTCACTTTTAATATACCATCTCGAGTTGTTAAAATCACCTTTCGGATGGCGAGACATGGTCTATGATACATCGCACTTAGTATGCAACATATATACACAAAGAATATTTTTACTTCCAGTAGACGATCTCTAGGTGTCAAATTGATTTCATGGAAGACGAAAGATGGTCTATGGTAGAACGCACTTAGTATACAACAAATATACCAATAGAATATTTTCACTTTTAGAAAACGATTTCTAGCCGTGAAAATCACGTACCGAATGACGAAACATGGTCTATGTTTCAACGCACTTAGTATATAACACATGTACCAAAAGAAAATCATCACTTCCAGTAGACGATTTCCATTTGTCAAAATCACTTCATAGATGTCGAGTCATGGTCTATGATACAACGCCCTCAGTATACAACAAATATACCCAAAGAAAATTTGCACTTTCTATATACGATGTCAAAATCACCTCTTGGATGGTGAGACATGGTCTATGATACAACGAACTTAGTATAAAACAAACGTACCAAAAAAATTGTTATTTCCAGTAGACCATGTGTGGGTGTCAAAATCACCTTCCGAATGACGAGACATAGTCTATGATACACTGCACTTAGTATACAACAAATATACCCAAAGAAAATTTGCACTTTCTATAAACGATGTCCAGGTGTCAAAATGACTTTATGGATGACGAGACATGATCTATGGTACAACGCACTTAGTATACAACAAATATACCAAAAGAATATTTTCACTTTTAGTAAACGATTTCTAGCCGTGAAAATCACGTACCGAATGACGAAACATGGTCTATGTTTCAACGCACTTACTATATAACACATGTACCAAAAGAAAATCATCACTTCCAGTAGACGATTTCCATTTGTCAAAATCACTTCATAGATGTCGAGTCATGGTCTATGATACAACGCCCTCAGTATACAACAAATATACCGAAAGAGTATTTTTACTTCCAGTAGATGATCTCTAGGTGTCAAATTCAATTCATGGAAGACGAAACATGGTCTATGATACAACGCCCTCAGTATACAACAAATATACCCATAGAATATTTCCACTTTCAGTAGACGATGTCAAAATCACCTCTTAGGTGGCGAGACATGGTCTATGATACAACGAACTTAGTATAAAACAAACGTACCAACAAAATTTTTATTTCCAGTAGACCATGTGTGGTTGTCAAAATCACCTTCCGAATGACGAGACATAGTCTATGATACACTGCACTTAGTATACAACAAACGTACCAAAAGAAAATTACCACGTTCATCAGACGTTGTCCAGGTGTCAAAATCACTGCATAGATGTCGAGACATGGTCTATGATACAACGCCCTCAGTATACAACAAATATACCCAAAGAAAATTTGCACTTGCTATAGACGATGTCAAAATCACATCTTGGATGGTGAGTCATGGTCTATGATACAACGCACATAGTATGCAACAGATATACACAATGAATATTTTCAGTTTTCGTAAACGATTTCTAGCCGTGAAATTCACGTACCGAATGACGAAACATGGTCTATGTTTCAACGCACTTAGTATATAACACACGTACCAAAAGAAAATCATCACTTCCAGTAGACGATTTCCATTTGTCAAAATCAGTTCATAGATGTCGAGTCATGGTCTATGATACAACGCCCTCAGTATACAGCTAATATACCGAAAGAGTAATTTTACTTCCAGTAGATGATCTCTAGGTGTCAAATTCAATTCATGGATGACGAGACATGATCTATGGTACAACGCACTTAGTATACATCAAATATACCAAAAGAATATTTTCACTTTTAGTAAACGATTTCTAGCCGTGAAAATCACGTACCGAATGACGAAACATGGTCTATGTTTCAACGCACTTACTATATAACACATGTACCAAAAGAAAATCATCACTTCCAGTAGACGATTTCCATTTGTCAAAATCAGTTCATAGATGTCGAGTCATGGTCTATGATACAACGCCCTCAGTATACAGCTAATATACCGAAAGAGTAATTTTACTTCCAGTAGATGATCTCTAGGTGTCAAATTCAATTCATGGAAGACGAAACATGGTCTATGATACAACGCCCTCAGTATACAACAAATATACCCATAGAATATTTCCACTTTCAGTAGACGATGTCAAAATCACCTCTTAGGTGGCGAGACATGGTCTATGATACAACGAACTTAGTATAAAACAAACGTACCAAAAAAATTTTTATTTCCAGTAGACCATGTGTGGTTGTCAAAATCACCTTCCGAATGACGAGACATAGTCTATGATACACTGCACTTAGTATACAACAAACGTAATAAAAGAAAATTTTCACTTTTAATATACCATCTCGAGTTGTTAAAATCACCTTTCGGATGGCGAGACATGGTCTATGATACATCGCACTTAGTATGCAACATATATACACAAAGAATATTTTTACTTCCAGTAGACGATCTCTAGGTGTCAAATTGATTTCATGGAAGACGAAAGATAGTCTATGGTAGAACGCACTTAGTATACAACAAATATACCAATAGAATATTTTCACTTTTAGAAAACGATTTCTAGCCATGAAAATCACGTACCGAATGACGAAACATGGTCTATGTTTCAACGCACTTAGTATATAACACATGTACCAAAAGAAAATCATCACTTCCAGTAGACGATTTCCATTTGTCAAAATCACTTCATAGATGTCGAGTCATGGTCTATGATACAACGCCCTCAGTATACAACAAATATACCGAAAGAGTATTTTACTTCCAGTAGACGATCTCTAGGTGTCTAATTCAATTCATGGAAGACGAAACATGGTCTATGATACAACGCCCTCAGTATACAACAAATATACCCAAAGAAAATTTGCACTTTCTATATACGATGTCAAAATCACCTCTTGGATGGTGAGACATGGTCTATGATACAACGAACTTAGTATAAAACAAACGTACCAAAAAAATTGTTATTTCCAGTAGACCATGTGTGGGTGTCAAAATCACCTTCCGAATGACGAGACATAGTCTATGATACACTGCACTTAGTATACAACAAATATACCCAAAGAAAATTTGCACTTTCTATAAACGATGTCCAGGTGTCAAAATGACTTTATGGATGACGAGACATGATCTATGGTACAACGCACTTAGTATACAACAAATATACCAAAAGAATATTTTCACTTTTAGTAAACGATTTCTAGCCGTGAAAATCACGTACCGAATGACGAAACATGGTCTATGTTTCAACGCACTTACTATATAACACATGTACCAAAAGAAAATCATCACTTCCAGTAGACGATTTCCATTTGTCAAAATCACTTCATAGATGTCGAGTCATGGTCTATGATACAACGCCCTCAGTATACAACAAATATACCGAAAGAGTATTTTTACTTCCAGTAGATGATCTCTAGGTGTCAAATTCAATTCATGGAAGACGAAACATGGTCTATGATACAACGCCCTCAGTATACAACAAATATACCCATAGAATATTTCCACTTTCAGTAGACGATGTCAAAATCACCTCTTAGGTGGCGAGACATGGTCTATGATACAACGAACTTAGTATAAAACAAACGTACCAAAAAAATTTTTATTTCCAGTAGACCATGTGTGGTTGTCAAAATCACCTTCCGAATGACGAGACATAGTCTATGATACACTGCACTTAGTATACAACAAACGTAATAGAAGAAAATTTTCACTTTTAATATACCATCTCGAGTTGTTAAAATCACCTTTCGGATGGCGAGACATGGTCTATGATACATCGCACTTAGTATGCAACAAATATACCGAAAGAGTATTTTTACTTCCAGTAGACGATCTCTAGGTGTCTAATTCAATTCATGGAAGACGAAACATGGTCTATGATACAACGCCCTCAGTATACAACAAATATACCCATAGAATATTTCCACTTTCAGTAGACGATGTCAAAATCACCTCTTAGGTGGCGAGACATGGTCTATGATACAACGAACTTAGTATAAAACAAACGTACCAAAAAAATTTTTATTTCCAGTAGACCATGTGTGGTTGTCAAAATCACCTTCCGAATGACGAGACATAGTCTATGATACACTGCACTTAGTATACAACAAACGTACCAAAAGAAAATTACCACGTTCATCAGACGTTGTCCAGGTGTCAAAATCACTGCATAGATGTCGAGACATGGTCTATGATACAACGCCCTCAGTATACAACAAATATACCCAAAGTAAATTTGCACTTGCTATAGACGATGTCAAAATCACATCTTGGATGGTGAGTCATGGTCTATGATACAACGCACATAGTATGCAACAGATATACACAATGAATATTTTCAGTTTTAGTAAACGATTTCTAGCCGTGAAATTTACGTACCGAATGACGAAACATGGTCTATGTTTCAACGCACTTAGTATATAACACACGTACCAAAAGAAAATCATCACTTCCAGTAGACGATTTCCATTTGTCAAAATCAGTTCATAGATGTCGAGTCATGGTCTATGATACAACGCCCTCAGTATACAGCTAATATACCGAAAGAGTATTTTTACTTCCAGTAGATGATCTCTAGGTGTCAAATTCAATTCATGGAAGACGAAACATGGTCTATGATACAACGCCCTCAGTATACAACAAATATACCCATAGAATATTTCCACTTTCAGTAGACGATGTCAAAATCACCTCTTAGGTGGCGAGACATGGTCTATGATACAACGAACTTAGTATAAAACAAACGTACCAAAAAAATTTTTATTTCCAGTAGACCATGTGTGGTTGTCAAAATCACCTTCCGAATGACGAGACATAGTCTATGATACACTGCACTTAGTATACAACAAACGTAATAAAAGAAAATTTTCACTTTTAATCTACCATCTCGAGTTGTTAAAATCACCTTTCGGATGGCGAGACATGGTCTATGATACATCGCACTTAGTATGCAACATATATACACAAAGAATATTTTTACTTCCAGTAGACGATCTCTAGGTGTCAAATTGATTTCATGGAAGACGAAAGATGGTCTATGGTAGAACGCACTTAGTATACAACAAATATACCAATAGAATATTTTCACTTTTAGAAAACGATTTCTAGCCGTGAAAATCACGTACCGAATGACGAAACATGGTCTATGTTTCAACGCACTTAGTATATAACACATGTACCAAAAGAAAATCATCACTTCCAGTAGACGATTTCCATTTGTCAAAATCACTTCATAGATGTCGAGTCATGGTCTATGATACAACGCCCTCAGTATACAACAAATATACCGAAAGAGTATTTTTACTTCCAGTAGACGATCTCTAGGTGTCTAATTCAATTCATGGAAGACGAAACATGGTCTATGATACAACGCCCTCAGTATACAACAAATATACCCAAAGAAAATTTGCACTTTCTATATACGATGTCAAAATCACCTCTTGGATGGTGAGACATGGTCTATGATACAACGAACTTAGTATAAAACAAACGTACCAAAAAAATTGTTATTTCCAGTAGACCATGTGTGGGTGTCAAAATCACCTTCCGAATGACGAGACATAGTCTATGATACACTGCACTTAGTATACAACAAATATACCCAAAGAAAATTTGCACTTTCTATAAACGATGTCCAGGTGTCAAAATGACTTTATGGATGACGAGACATGATCTATGGTACAACGCACTTAGTATACAACAAATATACCAAAAGAATATTTTCACTTTTAGTAAACGATTTCTAGCCGTGAAAATCACGTACCGAATGACGAAACATGGTCTATGTTTCAACGCACTTACTATATAACACATGTACCAAAAGAAAATCATCACTTCCAGTAGACGATTTCCATTTGTCAAAATCACTTCATAGATGTCGAGTCATGGTCTATGATACAACGCCCTCAGTATACAACAAATATACCCAAAGAAAATTTGCACTTTCTATATACGATGTCAAAATCACCTCTTGGATGGTGAGACATGGTCTATGATACAACGAACTTAGTATAAAACAAACGTACCAAAAAAATTGTTATTTCCAGTAGACCATGTGTGGGTGTCAAAATCACCTTCCGAATGACGAGACATAGTCTATGATACACTGCACTTAGTATACAACAAATATACCCAAAGAAAATTTGCACTTTCTATAAACGATGTCCAGGTGTCAAAATGACTTTATGGATGACGAGACATGATCTATGGTACAACGCACTTAGTATACAACAAATATACCAAAAGAATATTTTCACTTTTAGTAAACGATTTCTAGCCGTGAAAATCACGTACCGAATGACGAAACATGGTCTATGTTTCAACGCACTTAGTATATAACACACGTACCAAAAGAAAATCATCACTTCCAGTAGACGATTTCCATTTGTCAAAATCACTTCATAGATGTCGAGTCATGGTCTATGATACAACGCCCTCAGTATACAACAAATATACCGAAAGAGTATTTTTACTTCCAGTAGACGATCTCTAGGTGTCTAATTCAATTCATGGAAGACGAAACATGGTCTATGATACAACGCCCTCAGTATACAACAAATATACCCATAGAATATTTCCACTTTCAGTAGACGATGTCAAAATCACCTCTTAGGTGGCGAGACATGGTCTATGATACAACGAACTTAGTATAAAACAAACGTACCAAAAAAATTTTTATTTCCAGTAGACCATGTGTGGTTGTCAAAATCACCTTCCGAATGACGAGACATAGTCTATGATACACTGCACTTAGTATACAACAAACGTACCAAAAGAAAATTACCACGTTCATCAGACGTTGTCCAGGTGTCAAAATCACTGCATAGATGTCGAGACATGGTCTATGATACAACGCCCTCAGTATACAACAAATATACCCAAAGAAAATTTGCACTTGCTATAGACGATGTCAAAATCACATCTTGGATGGTGAGTCATGGTCTATGATACAACGCACATAGTATGCAACAGATATACACAATGAATATTTTCAGTTTTAGTAAACGATTTCTAGCCGTGAAATTCACGTACCGAATGACGAAACATGGTCTATGTTTCAACGCACTTAGTATATAACACACGTACCAAAAGAAAATCATCACTTCCAGTAGACGATTTCCATTTGTCAAAATCAGTTCATAGATGTCGAGTCATGGTCTATGATACAACGCCCTCAGTATACAGCTAATATACCGAAAGAGTAATTTTACTTCCAGTAGATGATCTCTAGGTGTCAAATTCAATTCATGGAAGACGAAACATGGTCTATGATACAACGCCCTCAGTATACAACAAATATACCCATAGAATATTTCCACTTTCAGTAGACGATGTCAAAATCACCTCTTAGGTGGCGAGACATGGTCTATGATACAACGAACTTAGTATAAAACAAACGTACCAAAAAAATTTTTATTTCCAGTAGACCATGTGTGGTTGTCAAAATCACCTTCCGAATGACGAGACATAGTCTATGATACACTGCACTTAGTATACAACAAACGTAATAAAAGAAAATTTTCACTTTTAATATACCATCTCGAGTTGTTAAAATCACCTTTCGGATGGCGAGACATGGTCTATGATACATCGCACTTAGTATGCAACATATATACACAAAGAATATTTTTACTTCCAGTAGACGATCTCTAGGTGTCAAATTGATTTCATGGAAGACGAAAGATGGTCTATGGTAGAACGCACTTAGTATACAACAAATATACCAATAGAATATTTTCACTTTTAGAAAACGATTTCTAGCCGTGAAAATCACGTACCGAATGACGAAACATGGTCTATGTTTCAACGCACTTAGTATATAACACATGTACCAAAAGAAAATCATCACTTCCAGTAGACGATTTCCATTTGTCAAAATCACTTCATAGATGTCGAGTCATGGTCTATGATACAACGCCCTCAGTATACAACAAATATACCGAAAGAGTATTTTTACTTCCAGTAGACGATCTCTAGGTGTCTAATTCAATTCATGGAAGACGAAACATGGTCTATGATACAACGCCCTCAGTATACAACAAATATACCCATAGAATATTTCCACTTTCAGTAGACGATGTCAAAATCACCTCTTAGGTGGCGAGACATGGTCTATGATACAACGAACTTAGTATAAAACAAACGTACCAAAAAAATTTTTATTTCCAGTAGACCATGTGTGGTTGTCAAAATCACCTTCCGAATGACGAGACATAGTCTATGATACACTGCACTTAGTATACAACAAACGTACCAAAAGAAAATTACCACGTTCATCAGACGTTGTCCAGGTGTCAAAATCACTGCATAGATGTCGAGACATGGTCTATGATACAACGCCCTCAGTATACAACAAATATACCCAAAGAAAATTTGCACTTGCTATAGACGATGTCAAAATCACATCTTGGATGGTGAGTCATGGTCTATGATACAACGCACATAGTATGCAACAGATATACACAATGAATATTTTCAGTTTTAGTAAACGATTTCTAGCCGTGAAATTCACGTACCGAATGACGAAACATGGTCTATGTTTCAACGCACTTAGTATATAACACACGTACCAAAAGAAAATCATCACTTCCAGTAGACGATTTCCATTTGTCAAAATCAGTTCATAGATGTCGAGTCATGGTCTATGATACAACGCCCTCAGTATACAGCTAATATACCGAAAGAGTATTTTTACTTCCAGTAGATGATCTCTAGGTGTCAAATTCAATTCATGGAAGACGAAACATGGTCTATGATACAACGCCCTCAGTATACAACAAATATACCCATAGAATATTTCCACTTTCAGTAGACGATGTCAAAATCACCTCTTAGGTGGCGAGACATGGTCTATGATACAACGAACTTAGTATAAAACAAACGTACCAAAAAAATTTTTATTTCCAGTAGACCATGTGTGGTTGTCAAAATCACCTTCCGAATGACGAGACATAGTCTATGATACACTGCACTTAGTATACAACAAACGTAATAAAAGAAAATTTTCACTTTTAATATACCATCTCGAGTTGTTAAAATCACCTTTCGGATGGCGAGACATGGTCTATGATACATCGCACTTAGTATGCAACATATATACACAAAGAATATTTTTACTTCCAGTAGACGATCTCTAGGTGTCAAATTGATTTCATGGAAGACGAAAGATGGTCTATGGTAGAACGCACTTAGTATACAACAAATATACCAATAGAATATTTTCACTTTTAGAAAACGATTTCTAGCCGTGAAAATCACGTACCGAATGACGAAACATGGTCTATGTTTCAACGCACTTAGTATATAACACATGTACCAAAAGAAAATCATCACTTCCAGTAGACGATTTCCATTTGTCAAAATCACTTCATAGATGTCGAGTCATGGTCTATGATACAACGCCCTCAGTATACAACAAATATACCGAAAGAGTATTTTTACTTCCAGTAGACGATCTCTAGGTGTCTAATTCAATTCATGGAAGACGAAACATGGTCTATGATACAACGCCCTCAGTATACAACAAATATACCCAAAGAAAATTTGCACTTTCTATATACGATGTCAAAATCACCTCTTGGATGGTGAGACATGGTCTATGATACAACGAACTTAGTATAAAACAAACGTACCAAAAAAATTGTTATTTCCAGTAGACCATGTGTGGGTGTCAAAATCACCTTCCGAATGACGAGACATAGTCTATGATACACTGCACTTAGTATACAACAAATATACCCAAAGAAAATTTGCACTTTCTATAAACGATGTCCAGGTGTCAAAATGACTTTATGGATGACGAGACATGATCTATGGTACAACGCACTTAGTATACAACAAATATACCAAAAGAATATTTTCACTTTTAGTAAACGATTTCTAGCCGTGAAAATCACGTACCGAATGACGAAACATGGTCTATGTTTCAACGCACTTACTATATAACACATGTACCAAAAGAAAATCATCACTTCCAGTAGACGATTTCCATTTGTCAAAATCACTTCATAGATGTCGAGTCATGGTCTATGATACAACGCCCTCAGTATACAACAAATATACCCATAGAATATTTCCACTTTCAGTAGACGATGTCAAAATCACCTCTTAGGTGGCGAGACATGGTCTATGATACAACGAACTTAGTATAAAACAAACGTACCAAAAAAATTTTTATTTCCAGTAGACCATGTGTGGTTGTCAAAATCACCTTCCGAATGACGAGACATAGTCTATGATACACTGCACTTAGTATACAACAAACGTAATAAAAGAAAATTTTCACTTTTAATATACCATCTCGAGTTGTTAAAATCACCTTTCGGATGGCGAGACATGGTCTATGATACATCGCACTTAGTATGCAACATATATACACAAAGAATATTTTTACTTCCAGTAGACGATCTCTAGGTGTCAAATTGATTTCATGGAAGACGAAAGATGGTCTATGGTAGAACGCACTTAGTATACAACAAATATACCAATAGAATATTTTCACTTTTAGAAAACGATTTCTAGCCGTGAAAATCACGTACCGAATGACGAAACATGGTCTATGTTTCAACGCACTTAGTATATAACACATGTACCAAAAGAAAATCATCACTTCCAGTAGACGATTTCCATTTGTCAAAATCACTTCATAGATGTCGAGTCATGGTCTATGATACAACGCCCTCAGTATACAACAAATATACCCAAAGAAAATTTGCACTTTCTATATACGATGTCAAAATCACCTCTTGGATGGTGAGACATGGTCTATGATACAACGAACTTAGTATAAAACAAACGTACCAAAAAAATTGTTATTTCCAGTAGACCATGTGTGGGTGTCAAAATCACCTTCCGAATGACGAGACATAGTCTATGATACACTGCACTTAGTATACAACAAATATACCCAAAGAAAATTTGCACTTTCTATAAACGATGTCCAGGTGTCAAAATGACTTTATGGATGACGAGACATGATCTATGGTACAACGCACTTAGTATACAACAAATATACCAAAAGAATATTTTCACTTTTAGTAAACGATTTCTAGCCGTGAAAATCACGTACCGAATGACGAAACATGGTCTATGTTTCAACGCACTTACTATATAACACATGTACCAAAAGAAAATCATCACTTCCAGTAGACGATTTCCATTTGTCAAAATCACTTCATAGATGTCGAGTCATGGTCTATGATACAACGCCCTCAGTATACAACAAATATACCGAAAGAGTATTTTTACTTCCAGTAGATGATCTCTAGGTGTCAAATTCAATTCATGGAAGACGAAACATGGTCTATGATACAACGCCCTCAGTATACAACAAATATACCCATAGAATATTTCCACTTTCAGTAGACGATGTCAAAATCACCTCTTAGGTGGCGAGACATGGTCTATGATACAACGAACTTAGTATAAAACAAACGTACCAAAAAAATTTTTATTTCCAGTAGACCATGTGTGGTTGTCAAAATCACCTTCCGAATGACGAGACATAGTCTATGATACACTGCACTTAGTATACAACAAACGTACCAAAAGAAAATTACCACGTTCATCAGACGTTGTCCAGGTGTCAAAATCACTGCATAGATGTCGAGACATGGTCTATGATACAACGCCCTCAGTATACAACAAATATACCCAAAGAAAATTTGCACTTGCTATAGACGATGTCAAAATCACATCTTGGATGGTGAGTCATGGTCTATGATACAACGCACATAGTATGCAACAGATATACACAATGAATATTTTCAGTTTTCGTAAACGATTTCTAGCCGTGAAATTCACGTACCGAATGACGAAACATGGTCTATGTTTCAACGCACTTAGTATATAACACACGTACCAAAAGAAAATCATCACTTCCAGTAGACGATTTCCATTTGTCAAAATCAGTTCATAGATGTCGAGTCATGGTCTATGATACAACGCCCTCAGTATACAGCTAATATACCGAAAGAGTAATTTTACTTCCAGTAGATGATCTCTAGGTGTCAAATTCAATTCATGGAAGACGAAACATGGTCTATGATACAACGCCCTCAGTATACAACAAATATACCATAGAATATTTCCACTTTCAGTAGACGATGTCAAAATCACCTCTTAGGTGGCGAGACATGGTCTATGATACAACGAACTTAGTATAAAACAAACGTACCAAAAAAATTTTTATTTCCAGTAGACCATGTGTGGTTGTCAAAATCACCTTCCGAATGACGAGACATAGTCTATGATACACTGCACTTAGTATACAACAAACGTAATAAAAGAAAATTTTCACTTTTAATATACCATCTCGAGTTGTTAAAATCACCTTTCGGATGGCGAGACATGGTCTATGATACATCGCACTTAGTATGCAACATATATACACAAAGAATATTTTTACTTCCAGTAGACGATCTCTAGGTGTCAAATTGATTTCATGGAAGACGAAAGATGGTCTATGGTAGAACGCACTTAGTATACAACAAATATACCAATAGAATATTTTCACTTTTAGAAAACGATTTCTAGCCATGAAAATCACGTACCGAATGACGAAACATGGTCTATGTTTCAACGCACTTAGTATATAACACATGTACCAAAAGAAAATCATCACTTCCAGTAGACGATTTCCATTTGTCAAAATCACTTCATAGATGTCGAGTCATGGTCTATGATACAACGCCCTCAGTATACAACAAATATACCGAAAGAGTATTTTTACTTCCAGTAGACGATCTCTAGGTGTCTAATTCAATTCATGGAAGACGAAACATGGTCTATGATACAACGCCCTCAGTATACAACAAATATACCCAAAGAAAATTTGCACTTTCTATATACGATGTCAAAATCACCTCTTGGATGGTGAGACATGGTCTATGATACAACGAACTTAGTATAAAACAAACGTACCAAAAAAATTGTTATTTCCAGTAGACCATGTGTGGGTGTCAAAATCACCTTCCGAATGACGAGACATAGTCTATGATACACTGCACTTAGTATACAACAAATATACCCAAAGAAAATTTGCACTTTCTATAAACGATGTCCAGGTGTCAAAATGACTTTATGGATGACGAGACATGATCTATGGTACAACGCACTTAGTATACAACAAATATACCAAAAGAATATTTTCACTTTTAGTAAACGATTTCTAGCCGTGAAAATCACGTACCGAATGACGAAACATGGTCTATGTTTCAACGCACTTACTATATAACACATGTACCAAAAGAAAATCATCACTTCCAGTAGACGATTTCCATTTGTCAAAATCACTTCATAGATGTCGAGTCATGGTCTATGATACAACGCCCTCAGTATACAACAAATATACCCATAGAATATTTCCACTTTCAGTAGACGATGTCAAAATCACCTCTTAGGTGGCGAGACATGGTCTATGATACAACGAACTTAGTATAAAACAAACGTACCAAAAAATTTTTATTTCCAGTAGACCATGTGTGGTTGTCAAAATCACCTTCCGAATGACGAGACATAGTCTATGATACACTGCACTTAGTATACAACAAACGTAATAAAAGAAAATTTTCACTTTTAATATACCATCTCGAGTTGTTAAAATCACCTTTCGGATGGCGAGACATGGTCTATGATACATCGCACTTAGTATGCAACATATATACACAAAGAATATTTTTACTTCCAGTAGACGATCTCTAGGTGTCAAATTGATTTCATGGAAGACGAAAGATGGTCTATGGTAGAACGCACTTAGTATACAACAAATATACCAATAGAATATTTTCACTTTTAGAAAACGATTTCTAGCCGTGAAAATCACGTACCGAATGACGAAACATGGTCTATGTTTCAACGCACTTAGTATATAACACATGTACCAAAAGAAAATCATCACTTCCAGTAGACGATTTCCATTTGTCAAAATCACTTCATAGATGTCGAGTCATGGTCTATGATACAACGCCCTCAGTATACAACAAATATACCCAAAGAAAATTTGCACTTTCTATATACGATGTCAAAATCACCTCTTGGATGGTGAGACATGGTCTATGATACAACGAACTTAGTATAAAACAAACGTACCAAAAAAATTGTTATTTCCAGTAGACCATGTGTGGGTGTCAAAATCACCTTCCGAATGACGAGACATAGTCTATGATACACTGCACTTAGTATACAACAAATATACCCAAAGAAAATTTGCACTTTCTATAAACGATGTCCAGGTGTCAAAATGACTTTATGGATGACGAGACATGATCTATGGTACAACGCACTTAGTATACAACAAATATACCAAAAGAATATTTTCACTTTTAGTAAACGATTTCTAGCCGTGAAAATCACGTACCGAATGACGAAACATGGTCTATGTTTCAACGCACTTACTATATAACACATGTACCAAAAGAAAATCATCACTTCCAGTAGACGATTTCCATTTGTCAAAATCACTTCATAGATGTCGAGTCATGGTCTATGATACAACGCCCTCAGTATACAACAAATATACCGAAAGAGTATTTTTACTTCCAGTAGATGATCTCTAGGTGTCAAATTCAATTCATGGAAGACGAAACATGGTCTATGATACAACGCCCTCAGTATACAACAAATATACCCATAGAATATTTCCACTTTCAGTAGACGATGTCAAAATCACCTCTAGGTGGCGAGACATGGTCTATGATACAACGAACTTAGTATAAAACAAACGTACCAAAAAAATTTTTATTTCCAGTAGACCATGTGTGGTTGTCAAAATCACCTTCCGAATGACGAGACATAGTCTATGATACACTGCACTTAGTATACAACAAACGTACCAAAAGAAAATTACCACGTTCATCAGACGTTGTCCAGGTGTCAAAATCACTGCATAGATGTCGAGACATGGTCTATGATACAACGCCCTCAGTATACAACAAATATACCCAAAGAAATTTGCACTTGCTATAGACGATGTCAAAATCACATCTTGGATGGTGAGTCATGGTCTATGATACAACGCACATAGTATGCAACAGATATACACAATGAATATTTTCAGTTTTCGTAAACGATTTCTAGCCGTGAAATTCACGTACCGAATGACGAAACATGGTCTATGTTTCAACGCACTTAGTATATAACACACGTACCAAAAGAAAATCATCACTTCCAGTAGACGATTTCCATTTGTCAAAATCAGTTCA
Organism: Nasonia vitripennis; assembly: GCF_009193385.2. Taxonomy (NCBI): domain Eukaryota; kingdom Metazoa; phylum Arthropoda; class Insecta; order Hymenoptera; family Pteromalidae; genus Nasonia; species Nasonia vitripennis. The sequence continues at coordinate 38,404 of NW_022279781.1, forward strand.
TAGATGTCGAGTCATGGTCTATGATACAACGCCCTCAGTATACAGCTAATATACCGAAAGAGTAATTTTACTTCCAGTAGATGATCTCTAGGTGTCAAATTCAATTCATGGAAGACGAACATGGTCTATGATACAACGCCCTCAGTATACAACAAATATACCCATAGAATATTTCCACTTTCAGTAGACGATGTCAAAATCACCTCTTAGGTGGCGAGACATGGTCTATGATACAACGAACTTAGTATAAAACAAACGTACCAAAAAAATTTTTATTTCCAGTAGACCATGTGTGGTTGTCAAAATCACCTTCCGAATGACGAGACATAGTCTATGATACACTGCACTTAGTATACAACAAACGTAATAAAAGAAATTTTCACTTTTAATATACCATCTCGAGTTGTTAAAATCACCTTTCGGATGGCGAGACATGGTCTATGATACATCGCACTTAGTATGCAACATATATACACAAAGAATATTTTTACTTCCAGTAGACGATCTCTAGGTGTCAAATTGATTTCATGGAAGACGAAAGATGGTCTATGGTAGAACGCACTTAGTATACAACAAATATACCAATAGAATATTTTCACTTTTAGAAAACGATTTCTAGCCATGAAAATCACGTACCGAATGACGAAACATGGTCTATGTTTCAACGCACTTAGTATATAACACATGTACCAAAAGAAAATCATCACTTCCAGTAGACGATTTCCATTTGTCAAATCACTTCATAGATGTCGAGTCATGGTCTATGATACAACGCCCTCAGTATACAACAAATATACCGAAGAGTATTTTTACTTCCAGTAGACGATCTCTAGGTGTCTAATCAATTCATGGAAGACGAAACATGGTCTATGATACAACGCCCTCAGTATACAACAAATATACCCAAAGAAATTTGCACTTTTCTATATACGATGTCAAAATCACCTCTTGGATGGTGAGACATGGTCTATGATACAACGAACTTAGTATAAAACAAACGTACCAAAAAAATTGTTATTTCCAGTAGACCATGTGTGGGTGTCAAATCACTTCCGAATGACGAGACATAGTTCTATGATACACTGCACTTAGTATACAACAAATATACCCAAAGAAAATTGCACTTTCTATAAACGATGTCCAGTGTCAAAATGACTTTATGGATGACGAGACATGATCTATGGTACAACGCACTTAGTATACAACAAAATATACCAAAAGAATATTTTCACTTTTAGTAAACGATTTCTAGCCGTGAAAATCACGTACCGAATGACGAAACATGGTCTATGTTTCAACGCACTTACTATATAACACACATGTACCAAAAGAAAATCATCACTTCCAGTAGACGATTTCATGGAAGACGATTCTATGATACAACGCCCTCAGTATACAACAAATATACCCATAGAATATTTCCACTTTCAGTAGACGAGTCAAAATCACCTCTTAGGTGGCGAGACATGGTCTATGATACAACGAACTTAGTATAAAACAACGTACCAAAAAAATTTTTATTTCCAGTAGACCATGTGTGGTTGTCAAAATCACCTTCCGAATGACGAGACATAGTCTATGATACACTGCACTTAGTATACAACAAACGTAATAAAAGAAAATTTTCACTTTTAATATAACAATCTCGAGTTGTTAAAATCACCTTTCGGATGGCGAGACATGGTCTATGATACATCGCACTTAGTATGCAACAAATATACCGAAGAGTATTTTTACTTCCAGTAGACGATCTCAGGTGTCTAATTCAATTCATGGAAGACGAAACATGGTCTATGATACAACGCCCTCAGTATACAACAATATACCATAGAATATTTCCACTTTCAGTAGACGATGTCAAAATCACCTCTTAGGTGGCGAGACATGGTCTATGATACAACGAACTTAGTATAAACAAACGTACCAAAAAAATTTTTATTTCCAGTAGACCATGTGTGGTTGTCAAAATCACCTTCCGAATGACGACACATAGTCTATGATACACTGCACTTAGTATACAACAAACGTACCAAAAGAAAATTACCACGTTCATCAGACGTTGTCCAGGTGTCAAAATCACTGCATAGATGTCGAGACATGGTCTATGATACAACGCCCTCAGTATACAACAAATATACCCAAAGAAAATTTGCACTTGCTATAGACGATGTCAAATCACATCTTGGATGGTGAGTCATGGTCTATGATACAACGCACATAGTATGCAACAGATATACACAATGAATATTTTCAGTTTTAGTAAACGATTTCTAGCCGTGAAATTACGTACCGAATGACGAAACATGGTCTATGTTTCAACGCACTTAGTATATAACACACGTACCAAAAGAAAATCATCACTTCCAGTAGACGAATTTCCATTTGTCAAAATCAGTTCATAGATGTCGAGTCATGGTCTATGATACAACGCCCTCAGTATACACTAATATACCGAAAGAGTAATTTTACTTCCAGTAGATGATCTCTAGGTGTCAAATTCAATTCATGGAAGACGAAACATGGTCTATGATACAACGCCCTCAGTATACAACAAATATACCCATAGAATATTTCCACTTTCAGTAGACGATGTCAAAATCACCTCTTAGGTGGCGAGACATGGTCTATGATACAACGAAACTTAGTATAAAACAAACGTACCAAAAAAAATTTTATTTCCAGTAGACCATGTGTGGTTGTCAAAATCACCTTCCGAATGACGAGACATAGTCTATGATACACTGCACTTAGTATACAACAAACGTAATAAAAGAAAATTTTCACTTTTAATATACCATCTCGAGTTGTTAAAATCACCTTTCGGATGGCGAGACATGGTCTATGATACATCGCACTTAGTATGCAACATATATACACAAAGAATATTTTTACTTCCAGTAGACGATCTCTAGTGTCAAATTGATTTCATGGAAGACGAAAGATGGTCTATGGTAGAACGCACTTAGTATACAACAAATATACCAATAGAATATTTCACTTTTAGAAAAACGATTTCTAGCCATGAAAATCACGTACCGAATGACGAAACATGGTCTATGTTTCAACGCACTTAGTATATAACACATGTACCAAAAGAAAATCATCACTTCCAGTAGACGATTTCCATTTGTCAAAATCACTTCATAGATGTCGAGTCATGGTCTATGATACAACGCCCTCAGTATACAACAAATATACCGAAAGAGTATTTTTACTTCCAGTAGACGATCTCTAGGTGTCTAATTCAATTCATGGAAGACGAAACATGGTCTATGATACAACGCCCTCAGTATACAACAAATATACCCAAAGAAAATTTGCACTTTCTATATACGATGTCAAAATCACCTCTTGGATGGTGAGACATGGTCTATGATACAACGAACTTAGTATAAAACAAACGTACCAAAAAAATTGTTATTTCCAGTAGACCATGTGTGGGTGTCAAAATCACCTTCCGAATGACGAGACATAGTCTATGATACACTGCACTTAGTATACAACAAATATACCCAAAGAAAATTTGCACTTTCTATAAACGATGTCCAGGTGTCAAAATGACTTTATGGATGACGAGACATGATCTATGGTACAACGCACTTAGTATACAACAAATATACCAAAAGAATATTTTCACTTTTAGTAAACGATTTCTAGCCGTGAAAATCACGTACCGAATGACGAAACATGGTCTATGTTTCAACGCACTTACTATATAACACATGTACCAAAAGAAAATCATCACTTCCAGTAGACGATTTCCATTTGTCAAATCACTTCATAGATGTCGAGTCATGGTCTATGATACAACGCCCTCAGTATACAACAAATATACCCATAGAATATTTCCACTTTCAGTAGACGATGTCAAAATCACCTCTTAGGTGGCGAGACATGGTCTATGATACAACGAACTTAGTATAAAACAAACGTACCAAAAAAATTTTTATTTCCAGTAGACCATGTGTGGTTGTCAAAATCACCTTCCGAATGACGAGACATAGTCTATGATACACTGCACTTAGTATACAACAAACGTAATAAAAGAAAATTTTCACTTTTAATATACCATCTCGAGTTGTTAAAATCACCTTTCGGATGGCGAGACATGGTCTATGATACATCGCACTTAGTATGCAACATATATACACAAAGAATATTTTACTTCCAGTAGACGATCTCTAGGTGTCAAATTGATTTCATGGAAGACGAAAGATGGTCTATGGTAGAACGCACTTAGTATACAACAAATATACCAATAGAATATTTTCACTTTTAGAAAACGATTTCTAGCCGTGAAAATCACGTACCGAATGACGAAACATGGTCTATGTTTCAACGCACTTAGTATATAACACATGTACCAAAAGAAAATCATCACTTCCAGTAGACGATTTCCATTTGTCAAAATCACTTCATAGATGTCGAGTCATGGTCTATGATACAACGCCCTCAGTATACAACAAATATACCCAAAGAAAATTTGCACTTTCTATATACGATGTCAAAATCACTCTTGGATGGTGAGACATGGTCTATGATACAACGAACTTAGTATAAAACAAACGTACCAAAAAATTGTTATTTCCAGTAGACCATGTGTGGGTGTCAAAATCACCTTCCGAATGACGAGACATAGTCTATGATACACTGCACTTAGTATACAACAAATATACCCAAAGAAAATTTGCACTTTCTATAAACGATGTCCAGGTGTCAAAATGACTTTATGGATGACGAGACATGATCTATGGTACAACGCACTTAGTATACAACAAATATACCAAAAGAATATTTTCACTTTTAGTAAACGATTTCTAGCCGTGAAAATCACGTACCGAATGACGAAACATGGTCTATGTTTCAACGCACTTACTATATAACACATGTACCAAAAGAAAATCATCACTTCCAGTAGACGATTTCCATTTGTCAAAATCACTTCATAGATGTCGAGTCATGGTCTATGATACAACGCCCTCAGTATACAACAAATATACCGAAAGAGTATTTTTACTTCCAGTAGATGATCTCTAGGTGTCAAATTCAATTCATGGAAGACGAAACATGGTCTATGATACAACGCCCTCAGTATACAACAAATATACCCATAGAATATTTCCACTTTCAGTAGACGATGTCAAAATCACCTCTTAGGTGGCGAGACATGGTCTATGATACAACGAACTTAGTATAAAACAAACGTACCAAAAAAATTTTTATTTCCAGTAGACCATGTGTGGTTGTCAAAATCACCTTCCGAATGACGAGACATAGTCTATGATACACTGCACTTAGTATACAACAACGTACCAAAAGAAATTACCACGTTCATCAGACGTTGTCCAGGTGTCAAAATCACTGCATAGATGTCGAGACATGGTCTATGATACAACGCCCTCAGTATACAACAAATATACCCAAAGAAAATTTGCACTTGCTATAGACGATGTCAAAATCACATCTTGGATGGTGAGTCATGGTCTATGATACAACGCACATAGTATGCAACAGATATACACAATGAATATTTTCAGTTTTCGTAAACGATTTCTAGCCGTGAAATTCACGTACCGAATGACGAAACATGGTCTATGTTTCAACGCACTTAGTATATAACACACGTACCAAAAGAAAATCATCACTTCCAGTAGACGATTTCCATTTGTCAAAATCAGTTCATAGATGTCGAGTCATGGTCTATGATACAACGCCCTCAGTATACAGCTAATATACCGAAAGAGTAATTTTACTTCCAGTAGATGATCTCTAGGTGTCAAATTCAATTCATGGAAGACGAAACATGGTCTATGATACAACGCCCTCAGTATACAACAAATATACCCATAGAATATTTCCACTTTCAGTAGACGATGTCAAAATCACCTCTTAGGTGGCGAGACATGGTCTATGATACAACGAACTTAGTATAAAACAAACGTACCAAAAAAATTTTTATTTCCAGTAGACCATGTGTGGTTGTCAAAATCACCTTCCGAATGACGAGACATAGTCTATGATACACTGCACTTAGTATACAACAAACGTAATAAAAGAAAATTTTCACTTTTAATATACCATCTCGAGTTGTTAAATCACCTTTCGGATGGCGAGACATGGTCTATGATACATCGCACTTAGTATGCAACATATATACACAAAGAATATTTTTACTTCCAGTAGACGATCTCTAGGTGTCAAATTGATTTCATGGAAGACGAAAGATGGTCTATGGTAGAACGCACTTAGTATACAACAAATATACCAATAGAATATTTTCACTTTTAGAAAACGATTTCTAGCCATGAAAATCACGTACCGAATGACGAAACATGGTCTATGTTTCAACGCACTTAGTATATAACACATGTACCAAAAGAAAATCATCACTTCCAGTAGACGATTTCCATTTGTCAAAATCACTTCATAGATGTCGAGTCATGGTCTATGATACAACGCCCTCAGTATACAACAAATATACCGAAAGAGTATTTTTACTTCCAGTAGACGATCTCTAGGTGTCTAATTCAATTCATGGAAGACGAAACATGGTCTATGATACAACGCCCTCAGTATACAACAAATATACCCAAAGAAAATTTGCACTTTCTATATACGATGTCAAAATCACCTCTTGGATGGTGAGACATGGTCTATGATACAACGAACTTAGTATAAAACAAACGTACCAAAAAAATTGTTATTTCCAGTAGACCATGTGTGGGTGTCAAAATCACCTTCCGAATGACGAGACATAGTCTATGATACACTGCACTTAGTATACAACAAATATACCCAAAGAAAATTTGCACTTTCTATAAACGATGTCCAGGTGTCAAAATGACTTTATGGATGACGAGACATGATCTATGGTACAACGCACTTAGTATACAACAAATATACCAAAAGAATATTTTCACTTTTAGTAAACGATTTCTAGCCGTGAAAATCACGTACCGAATGACGAAACATGGTCTATGTTTCAACGCACTTACTATATAACACATGTACCAAAAGAAAATCATCACTTCCAGTAGACGATTTCCATTTGTCAAAATCACTTCATAGATGTCGAGTCATGGTCTATGATACAACGCCCTCAGTATACAACAAATATACCGAAAGAGTATTTTTACTTCCAGTAGATGATCTCTAGGTGTCAAATTCAATTCATGGAAGACGAAACATGGTCTATGATACAACGCCCTCAGTATACAACAAATATACCCATAGAATATTTCCACTTTCAGTAGACGATGTCAAAATCACCTCTTAGGTGGCGAGACATGGTCTATGATACAACGAACTTAGTATAAAACAAACGTACCAAAAAATTTTTATTTCCAGTAGACCATGTGTGGTTGTCAAAATCACCTTCCGAATGACGAGACATAGTCTATGATACACTGCACTTAGTATACAACAAACGTAATAAAAGAAAATTTTCACTTTTAATATACCATCTCGAGTTGTTAAAATCACCTTTCGGATGGCGAGACATGGTCTATGATACATCGCACTTAGTATGCAACAAATATACCGAAAGAGTATTTTTACTTCCAGTAGACGATCTCTAGGTGTCTAATTCAATTCATGGAAGACGAAACATGGTCTATGATACAACGCCCTCAGTATACAACAAATATACCCATAGAATATTTCCACTTTCAGTAGACGATGTCAAAATCACCTCTTAGGTGGCGAGACATGGTCTATGATACAACGAACTTAGTATAAAACAAACGTACCAAAAAAATTTTTATTTCCAGTAGACCATGTGTGGTTGTCAAAATCACCTTCCGAATGACGAGACATAGTCTATGATACACTGCACTTAGTATACAACAAACGTACCAAAAGAAAATTACCACGTTCATCAGACGTTGTCCAGGTGTCAAAATCACTGCATAGATGTCGAGACATGGTCTATGATACAACGCCCTCAGTATACAACAAATATACCCAAAGAAAATTTGCACTTGCTATAGACGATGTCAAAATCACATCTTGGATGGTGAGTCATGGTCTATGATACAACGCACATAGTATGCAACAGATATACACAATGAATATTTTCAGTTTTAGTAAACGATTTCTAGCCGTGAAATTTACGTACCGAATGACGAAACATGGTCTATGTTTCAACGCACTTAGTATATAACACACGTACCAAAAGAAAATCATCACTTCCAGTAGACGATTTCCATTTGTCAAAATCAGTTCATAGATGTCGAGTCATGGTCTATGATACAACGCCCTCAGTATACAACAAATATACCGAAAGAGTATTTTTACTTCCAGTAGATGATCTCTAGGTGTCAAATTCAATTCATGGAAGACGAAACATGGTCTATGATACAACGCCCTCAGTATACAACAAATATACCGAAAGAGTATTTTTACTTCCAGTAGACGATCTCTAGGTGTCTAATTCAATTCATGGAAGACGAAACATGGTCTATGATACAACGCCCTCAGTATACAACAAATATACCCATAGAATATTTCCACTTTCAGTAGACGATGTCAAAATCACCTCTTAGGTGGCGAGACATGGTCTATGATACAACGAACTTAGTATAAAACAAACGTACCAAAAAAATTTTTATTTCCAGTAGACCATGTGTGGTTGTCAAAATCACCTTCCGAATGACGAGACATAGTCTATGATACACTGCACTTAGTATACAACAAACGTAATAAAAGAAAATTTTCACTTTTAATATACCATCTCGAGTTGTTAAAATCACCTTTCGGATGGCGAGACATGGTCTATGATACATCGCACTTAGTATGCAACAAATATACCGAAAGAGTATTTTTACTTCCAGTAGACGATCTCTAGGTGTCTAATTCAATTCATGGAAGACGAAACATGGTCTATGATACAACGCCCTCAGTATACAACAAATATACCCATAGAATATTTCCACTTTCAGTAGACGATGTCAAAATCACCTCTTAGGTGGCGAGACATGGTCTATGATACAACGAACTTAGTATAAAACAAACGTACCAAAAAAATTTTTATTTCCAGTAGACCATGTGTGGTTGTCAAAATCACCTTCCGAATGACGAGACATAGTCTATGATACACTGCACTTAGTATACAACAAACGTACCAAAAGAAAATTACCACGTTCATCAGACGTTGTCCAGGTGTCAAAATCACTGCATAGATGTCGAGACATGGTCTATGATACAACGCCCTCAGTATACAACAAATATACCCAAAGAAAATTTGCACTTGCTATAGACGATGTCAAAATCACATCTTGGATGGTGAGTCATGGTCTATGATACAACGCACATAGTATGCAACAGATATACACAATGAATATTTTCAGTTTTAGTAAACGATTTCTAGCCGTGAAATTTACGTACCGAATGACGAAACATGGTCTATGTTTCAACGCACTTAGTATATAACACACGTACCAAAAGAAAATCATCACTTCCAGTAGACGATTTCCATTTGTCAAAATCAGTTCATAGATGTCGAGTCATGGTCTATGATACAACGCCCTCAGTATACAGCTAATATACCGAAAGAGTATTTTTACTTCCAGTAGATGATCTCTAGGTGTCAAATTCAATTCATGGAAGACGAAACATGGTCTATGATACAACGCCCTCAGTATACAACAAATATACCCATAGAATATTTCCACTTTCAGTAGACGATGTCAAAATCACCTCTTAGGTGGCGAGACATGGTCTATGATACAACGAACTTAGTATAAAACAAACGTACCAAAAAAATTTTTATTTCCAGTAGACCATGTGTGGTTGTCAAAATCACCTTCCGAATGACGAGACATAGTCTATGATACACTGCACTTAGTATACAACAAACGTAATAAAAGAAAATTTTCACTTTTAATCTACCATCTCGAGTTGTTAAAATCACCTTTCGGATGGCGAGACATGGTCTATGATACATCGCACTTAGTATGCAACATATATACACAAAGAATATTTTTACTTCCAGTAGACGATCTCTAGGTGTCAAATTGATTTCATGGAAGACGAAAGATGGTCTATGGTAGAACGCACTTAGTATACAACAAATATACCAATAGAATATTTTCACTTTTAGAAAACGATTTCTAGCCGTGAAAATCACGTACCGAATGACGAAACATGGTCTATGTTTCAACGCACTTAGTATATAACACATGTACCAAAAGAAAATCATCACTTCCAGTAGACGATTTCCATTTGTCAAAATCACTTCATAGATGTCGAGTCATGGTCTATGATACAACGCCCTCAGTATACAACAAATATACCGAAAGAGTATTTTTACTTCCAGTAGACGATCTCTAGGTGTCTAATTCAATTCATGGAAGACGAAACATGGTCTATGATACAACGCCCTCAGTATACAACAAATATACCCAAAGAAAATTTGCACTTTCTATATACGATGTCAAAATCACCTCTTGGATGGTGAGACATGGTCTATGATACAACGAACTTAGTATAAAACAAACGTACCAAAAAAATTGTTATTTCCAGTAGACCATGTGTGGGTGTCAAAATCACCTTCCGAATGACGAGACATAGTCTATGATACACTGCACTTAGTATACAACAAATATACCCAAAGAAAATTTGCACTTTCTATAAACGATGTCCAGGTGTCAAAATGACTTTATGGATGACGAGACATGATCTATGGTACAACGCACTTAGTATACAACAAATATACCAAAAGAATATTTTCACTTTTAGTAAACGATTTCTAGCCGTGAAAATCACGTACCGAATGACGAAACATGGTCTATGTTTCAACGCACTTACTATATAACACATGTACCAAAAGAAAATCATCACTTCCAGTAGACGATTTCCATTTGTCAAAATCACTTCATAGATGTCGAGTCATGGTCTATGATACAACGCCCTCAGTATACAACAAATATACCCAAAGAAAATTTGCACTTTCTATATACGATGTCAAAATCACCTCTTGGATGGTGAGACATGGTCTATGATACAACGAACTTAGTATAAAACAAACGTACCAAAAAAATTGTTATTTCCAGTAGACCATGTGTGGGTGTCAAAATCACCTTCCGAATGACGAGACATAGTCTATGATACACTGCACTTAGTATACAACAAATATACCCAAAGAAAATTTGCACTTTCTATAAACGATGTCCAGGTGTCAAAATGACTTTATGGATGACGAGACATGATCTATGGTACAACGCACTTAGTATACAACAAATATACCAAAAGAATATTTTCACTTTTAGTAAACGATTTCTAGCCGTGAAAATCACGTACCGAATGACGAAACATGGTCTATGTTTCAACGCACTTAGTATATAACACACGTACCAAAAGAAAATCATCACTTCCAGTAGACGATTTCCATTTGTCAAAATCACTTCATAGATGTCGAGTCATGGTCTATGATACAACGCCCTCAGTATACAACAAATATACCGAAAGAGTATTTTTACTTCCAGTAGACGATCTCTAGGTGTCTAATTCAATTCATGGAAGACGAAACATGGTCTATGATACAACGCCCTCAGTATACAACAAATATACCCATAGAATATTTCCACTTTCAGTAGACGATGTCAAAATCACCTCTTAGGTGGCGAGACATGGTCTATGATACAACGAACTTAGTATAAAACAAACGTACCAAAAAAATTTTTATTTCCAGTAGACCATGTGTGGTTGTCAAAATCACCTTCCGAATGACGAGACATAGTCTATGATACACTGCACTTAGTATACAACAAACGTAATAAAAGAAAATTTTCACTTTTAATATACCATCTCGAGTTGTTAAAATCACCTTTCGGATGGCGAGACATGGTCTATGATACATCGCACTTAGTATGCAACAAATATACCGAAAGAGTATTTTTACTTCCAGTAGACGATCTCTAGGTGTCTAATTCAATTCATGGAAGACGAAACATGGTCTATGATACAACGCCCTCAGTATACAACAAATATACCCATAGAATATTTCCACTTTCAGTAGACGATGTCAAAATCACCTCTTAGGTGGCGAGACATGGTCTATGATACAACGAACTTAGTATAAAACAAACGTACCAAAAAAATTTTTATTTCCAGTAGACCATGTGTGGTTGTCAAAATCACCTTCCGAATGACGAGACATAGTCTATGATACACTGCACTTAGTATACAACAAACGTACCAAAAGAAAATTACCACGTTCATCAGACGTTGTCCAGGTGTCAAAATCACTGCATAGATGTCGAGACATGGTCTATGATACAACGCCCTCAGTATACAACAAATATACCCAAAGAAAATTTGCACTTGCTATAGACGATGTCAAAATCACATCTTGGATGGTGAGTCATGGTCTATGATACAACGCACATAGTATGCAACAGATATACACAATGAATATTTTCAGTTTTAGTAAACGATTTCTAGCCGTGAAATTTACGTACCGAATGACGAAACATGGTCTATGTTTCAACGCACTTAGTATATAACACACGTACCAAAAGAAAATCATCACTTCCAGTAGACGATTTCCATTTGTCAAAATCAGTTCATAGATGTCGAGTCATGGTCTATGATACAACGCCCTCAGTATACAGCTAATATACCGAAAGAGTATTTTTACTTCCAGTAGATGATCTCTAGGTGTCAAATTCAATTCATGGAAGACGAAACATGGTCTATGATACAACGCCCTCAGTATACAACAAATATACCCATAGAATATTTCCACTTTCAGTAGACGATGTCAAAATCACCTCTTAGGTGGCGAGACATGGTCTATGATACAACGAACTTAGTATAAAACAAACGTACCAAAAAAATTTTTATTTCCAGTAGACCATGTGTGGTTGTCAAAATCACCTTCCGAATGACGAGACATAGTCTATGATACACTGCACTTAGTATACAACAAACGTAATAAAAGAAAATTTTCACTTTTAATCTACCATCTCGAGTTGTTAAAATCACCTTTCGGATGGCGAGACATGGTCTATGATACATCGCACTTAGTATGCAACATATATACACAAAGAATATTTTTACTTCCAGTAGACGATCTCTAGGTGTCAAATTGATTTCATGGAAGACGAAAGATGGTCTATGGTAGAACGCACTTAGTATACAACAAATATACCAATAGAATATTTTCACTTTTAGAAAACGATTTCTAGCCGTGAAAATCACGTACCGAATGACGAAACATGGTCTATGTTTCAACGCACTTAGTATATAACACATGTACCAAAAGAAAATCATCACTTCCAGTAGACGATTTCCATTTGTCAAAATCACTTCATAGATGTCGAGTCATGGTCTATGATACAACGCCCTCAGTATACAACAAATATACCGAAAGAGTATTTTTACTTCCAGTAGACGATCTCTAGGTGTCTAATTCAATTCATGGAAGACGAAACATGGTCTATGATACAACGCCCTCAGTATACAACAAATATACCCAAAGAAAATTTGCACTTTCTATATACGATGTCAAAATCACCTCTTGGATGGTGAGACATGGTCTATGATACAACGAACTTAGTATAAAACAAACGTACCAAAAAAATTGTTATTTCCAGTAGACCATGTGTGGGTGTCAAAATCACCTTCCGAATGACGAGACATAGTCTATGATACACTGCACTTAGTATACAACAAATATACCCAAAGAAAATTTGCACTTTCTATAAACGATGTCCAGGTGTCAAAATGACTTTATGGATGACGAGACATGATCTATGGTACAACGCACTTAGTATACAACAAATATACCAAAAGAATATTTTCACTTTTAGTAAACGATTTCTAGCCGTGAAAATCACGTACCGAATGACGAAACATGGTCTATGTTTCAACGCACTTACTATATAACACATGTACCAAAAGAAAATCATCACTTCCAGTAGACGATTTCCATTTGTCAAAATCACTTCATAGATGTCGAGTCATGGTCTATGATACAACGCCCTCAGTATACAACAAATATACCGAAAGAGTATTTTTACTTCCAGTAGATGATCTCTAGGTGTCAAATTCAATTCATGGAAGACGAAACATGGTCTATGATACAACGCCCTCAGTATACAACAAATATACCCATAGAATATTTCCACTTTCAGTAGACGATGTCAAAATCACCTCTTAGGTGGCGAGACATGGTCTATGATACAACGAACTTAGTATAAAACAAACGTACCAAAAAAATTTTTATTTCCAGTAGACCATGTGTGGGTGTCAAAATCACCTTCCGAATGACGAGACATAGTCTATGATACACTGCACTTTGTATACAACAAACGTAATAAAAGAAAATTTTCACTTTTAATATACCATCTCGAGTTGTTAAAATCACCTTTCGGATGGCGAGACATGGTCTATGATACATCGCACTTAGTATGCAACATATATACACAAAGAATATTTTTACTTCCAGTAGACGATCTCTAGGTGTCAAATTGATTTCATGGAAGACGAAAGATGGTCTATGGTAGAACGCACTTAGTATACAACAAATATACCAATAGAATATTTTCACTTTTAGAAAACGATTTCTAGCCGTGAAAATCACGTACCGAATGACGAAACATGGTCTATGTTTCAACGCACTTAGTATATAACACATGTACCAAAAGAAAATCATCACTTCCAGTAGACGATTTCCATTTGTCAAAATCACTTCATAGATGTCGAGTCATGGTCTATGATACAACGCCCTCAGTATACAACAAATATACCGAAAGAGTATTTTTACTTCCAGTAGACGATCTCTAGGTGTCTAATTCAATTCATGGAAGACGAAACATGGTCTATGATACAACGCCCTCAGTATACAACAAATATACCCATAGAATATTTCCACTTTCAGTAGACGATGTCAAAATCACCTCTTTGGTGGCGAGACATGGTCTATGATACAACGAACTTAGTATAAAACAAACGTACCAAAAAAATTTTTATTTCCAGTAGACCATGTGTGGGTGTCAAAATCACCTTTCGGATGGCGAGACATGGTCTATGATACAATGTCCTCACTATACAACAGATATACCCATAGAAAATTTTACTTCCAGTAGACAATGTCCAGGTGTCAAAATCACTCTTAGGATGATGAAACATGTTCTATGCTACTATGCTCTTAGTATACAACAAATATACCAAAAGAATATTTTCACTATTAGTAAACGATTTCTAGCCGTGAAAATCACGTACCGAATGACGAAACATGGTCTATGATACAACGTTCTTAGTATAAGACAAATATACCCAAAGAATATTTCCACTTTCAGTAGACGATGTCAAAATCACCTCTTGGGTGGCGAGACATGGTCTATGATACACTGCACTTAGTATACAACAAACGTACCAAACGAAAATTACCACGTTCATTAGACGTTGTCCAGGTGTCAAAATCACTTCATAGAAGACGAAACATGGTCTATGATACAACGCCCTCAGTATACGACAAATATACCCAAAGAAAATTTGCACTTTCTATAGAGGATGTACAGGTGTCAAAATGACTTTATGGATGACGAGACATGATCTATGGTACAACGCACTTTGTATACAACAAATATACCAAAAGAATATTTTCACTTTTAGTAAACGATTTCTAGCCTTGAAAATAACGTACCGAATGACGAAACATGGTCTATGTTACAACGCACTTAGTATACGACAAATATACCCAAAGAATATTTCCACTTTCAGTAGACGATGTCAAAATCACCTCTTGGGTGGTGAGACATGGTCTATGATACAACGCACTTAGTATGCAACAGATGTACACAAAGAATATTTTTACTTCCAGTAGACGATCTCTAGTTGTCAAAATCACTTTATTGAAAATCACTTCAAGGATGTCGAGACATGGTTTATGATACAACGCACTTCGTATATAACAAATTTACCAAAAGAGTATTTTTACTTCCAGTAGACGATCTCTAGGTGTCAAAATCACTTCATGGAAGACGAAACATGGTCTATAATACAACGCCCTCAGTATACAACAAATATACCCAAAGAATTTTACACTTTCTATAGACGATGTCCAGGTGTCGAAATCACTTCAAGGATGTCGAGACATGATCTATGATACAACGCACTTCGTATACAACAAATTTACCAAAAGAGTATCTTTACTTCCAGTAGACGATCTCTAGGTGTCAAAATCACTTCATGGAAGACGAAACATGGTCTATGATACAACGCCCTCAGTATACAACAAATATACCGAATGAGTATTTTTACTTCCAATAGACGATGTCTAGGTGTCAAAATGACCTTTCAGATGATGAGAGATGGTCTATGATACAACGCACTTTGTATACAACAAATGGACTAAAAGATAATCTCTACTTTCAGTAAACGATGTCTAGGTGTCAGGATGATCCTAAGGTTAATCCATTATAAATGTAGTATACATGATATACGATGCTACCTTCCAAGTTATACAAAGTTTAACTACAGAAAAACCTCGTTTATAATCATAAATGTATTATCATCGTCAGTAGTCCAGGAAGACTAAAATTCCAACACATAAAAATATCTCAATATTCGCGCATAAAAAAAAACAAATAAAATAAAACGGTAGAAACGTTCTCAGATGTTAGGAATAATGTGACAGTTAGAACAATTTGAATTAGAATTGAAGGGTTTTGAATTAATTGAACTGAAAATGTCGTTTTGGGCAGAAATTAAAGTTAATTAATATTATGTAGAAGATATGTAGATTGTGCAACTAGGGGGGTGGGGGCTATTTTTAACGAGGGTTAGATTCGAGCACGAGTTGGAGTCGAGGGCGCCCAAGACGGAGTCTAGTGCTCAAATCTCACCTGAGATAGAAATTGCCCTCCCCCATTTATTGCACACTGTACTTTTTTGACAAGTGCATGTAAAGACTCGTTTTTATACATATGGAGTGAATAGGAAGTTTTTTATTTTGAGTCATGCGAAACTTTTAAAATTCATTTACAATATGGTACGATATTAAAAAAAATGAAAACAACGAAGGGAAATCACAGGATAATGAGCGGTACATTGACAATAAAAATATGGTAAAATTTTTTGAAAATTTTAAAGTATTTTTGAGTAGCGGGAGGAAATCATTCCCTCTCGCATGCTCGAAATGAGAATCTTGTCATTTACTTTAGATGCATGGAAACGGATCTTTTTCATGCACGTGTTAAGAAAAATCAATTTCATAGAAGCTGAGAGAGAAATGATGCCGTTTTAGCTAATCATAGTATACAGGATAAAAAAAATATTGAACCTTAATATCTTCGAAATCAACTGGTTTTGTAAATACCCCAAGGAAAGGGATTAGGGTGCTGCATAATGCTTACTAAAACTAATATTTGAATTTGATCATTGCATTTTTACTCCAGTTATCGCGTTTTATAGAAAAACGACTTTTTTCAGTTCTTGGCGTTTTTCTGTGGATCTACCCCATGAAATGACTTAAAATTAAAGTGGTGTATAGTTTAAATAATCTTTAAAAATCATAGCTTTTTTAAAAAAAAGTTGAAGATTAAGTTTTTAAGTTACAACGGTTTCATAAAATTGTACTTTATGGTGTATAATAAAAGAACGACGAAAGATTAATATACATTTTCCGCGATGAAAAGATAAATAATTTTATTTTTGTTTAAGTACATACTTACCAATTTACTTTTATTAATTTTTCAATAACTTTGTCAAAAAAAACTAAATTCTCAAGACTAAAAAATCGCTATGAAAAAAACGAGTTATCAAAATATAAAAACAGATTTTTTCTTACCATGTTACAGTAAAAACGAAGAAAATGAGACTTGGTGGCTTAAAATCTACTTAGTTGAAGCTAAGATACAGGAGTATAATACGGTTATGCACACACACACGCGCGCGCACGTACATCTGTACGGACATTTTCGAGAAACACTCTTTTTCTACTTAAAATGCATCAGAACACACTTCCAACGTGTTTTTACGCAAACTCCAAACTTCACTATTACAAAGTACATGACACACACACTATGATTTCAAAATCTATAAGCAAAGAGGCATCCTTAGGAAGAAGTTCATATATTATTGGACAAAAGTGATGATTTAGAAATCTAAAATACGCATGTCGAATTTGAGCTTACTTTGAGAAGAGAGGGAGTGATTTAGAATCTATGTAATCTGCGAATAGTTTATATACTATTTTTAACTTTTTTATCACCTAAGCAAAATTTCTAACAGTGTTTGTCTTCACATTTTTTAGATTACCTCTTTACCTTAGATTATTTACTTAGAAAATCAGTTTGATATTTTTACAGAAACTTGCTGCATATGTCCCTAGCGACCTATTGTTTAAATATTTTCCTGACACAAATTTAAAAAACTGGATAAATCTGTACAGCTTCCTCCGAGATATAGCACTGTACACTTTTTATATAATAAAATTTGATATAAAAATGTCTATTTTCTTGTATCTGTTTGCATAATTAACAAAATAAAATATGAATAATTTTTTATCTTTTGCAGATTCTTCAGATACTACTTCTGTAATCGCATCAAAAAATGCCGATTTACTTGAATCATTTTTTACGAAACATAAAAAAAAAAAATTACACGAATATAATTTGAATAAAACAAAAACATCTTCGTATTCCAGTTCCGATGCCAGTGATGATGAAGATAAAAATAAAAAAAAAAAGGATAATAAATTCAATATTACGCAAACATTAATCAAAAAGCGAGAAGGCTATGATGATTCAAGTGATTCACAAGATCCGGGTGGCAGTAGTAGTGCCGGAGGAATATTGTGCAGAGCAAAACCACATTATAAAACCCTTTCCTCTAATTCTAATAAAAATAATAATCAAACTGAATCATCTAAACCTGATGAATCAAGTGGGAAACGCCAGCAAAAAAATTATACAGATGTTTCATTGTGTGGTGAAGGATGTTTCATAGTAAATCAGAAATTCAAGCATATGAATCTCGGAAAGAATCATGTAATAGATTGTATTAATCAACTTAAACCGTCTGATGTTTTAGTCATGTTTTTTAACAAAAGTTCATTTCAAAATTCTAGCCATAATTTTTTTTATGTTCATAAGTAGAACATAAAGAAATAAAGATTTATAAACTAATTATTATTATATATTCATTTATTTAGTAAAATTGGCACTTTGGAATCAGTTTATCTTTGACCCACCTTAATTTCTTTACTATCGTTATATCTACTCGTTTTATTTAAATTTAGTTCAATACTTTATATTTATTCAAAGAGCTTAAAAATTATCCGAAAACACACGCTTATAAGCACACATAAAGAATATTAGAATAACTACTTTTTACCAAAATTTTGGCACTTCATCTCAGAAAATGACGAAGCCATAAATTTTCTAAAAAAAACGCTTCATTTTCCGGATTTTCTATTTTTTTCTTAATTATCTGTTTAAGACGTTCAGCCTCTCATATTTGTATACATTTTTATTCTCCACAAATCGTCTCATTAAGGACAAAATTTACTTTTTTTGTCATATTTTGCTGCTGCCATGAATGATGCACAAATGCTTTTTGCAATTTTAGTCTATTCATCCTTCAAAACTGCATTTTGATTTACAAACCACCGTATAAGCTGCTTTGCGCAGTCTTTGATAAGGGTGTTTCGTTCTTCTACAGTATTCACTGGTGCTTTGGTTCTAGCACTTATAGCTGTAAGAATAAATTAACATATAAAAACATATAAATAGTATATTATGCCACGAGGGAGGTAAAGAACTAGTGAGTTTCCTATCGAAAATATACAGCTGTGATTACAGCTGTAACTACAGCAGTAATTACAGCAGTAATTACAGCTGTGATTACATTTCCGGAGTACTTTCCAGTACGGGATATCTCATGCTGCCTTCGGCCCATACACCAGGATGCTTGCACCAACTATATCCACATTTGCCATTAAATTGATGAATTCCTTGCGCACCACATCGGGCTGGTGAATCTACAACGCATAAAGGAACATACAACCTAATAGAGCGTTCTTCACCTCTTATAGTAGATTTAATGCCCACATGAATTAGTCAATTAACAACATCGACAAACGGGTTTAGAAATGCGTTCATGTCTGGTTTTTTGTTGGAAAACCATAAGCTGCAGGTTATCAATTTTTTTGTTCGAACTTCAACAGGGAGTTCATTGATCATCAAAAATAATGGCCAAAGAGTACAATCTGTACATTCAAATTTTCTTGTTCCATCAAAATTTACTATTCCAGTTGCATAACTTTTTTTTTCATCTTTCGGCAACGATGCTTTGAAATGACGATATGCATTACCATCGTAAATGTCGCTAATGTTATTATCGTCACAATTTCTGTCACTAACAACATAATCATAATGATCCTCGTGAATATTCAGTAATTGAGCTATCTGCTGTTCTGTATTTATTATGCCAAAAAAGCTTACATTAGAAATATTTGACAAATCTAATTTTTCATGTCAAACAGAACAACTTTGCACAGATTTGACATCCTCAAATTTTCCGATATATGCTGAGCAATTCTTACAGAAGGCATGAAATTCAGCATTGCCTTGAGGATTCAATAGTTTATCCAACATATAATGGGTATCAGGTAATATTAGTTCTGAGAATTGTCGATTAATCATTTTAAATAAATTTGTCATAGTGCTGACAGATAAACTATTTACCAAACTAAATTTTAGAAGCATTAAAAATAGTTCCCCTCTAGTTTTGTCCATTGGGATATCAATAGGCTCAAAGAATTCTTTACTTTGCATGAAATCCTCAAGAGTTCTAAATTTGTTATTGAATGTCTCATTAGCATTTATTCCTTCATCATGCTCTAATAGTTCTTGTATACAGTCGTGCATTTCAGCATTTGCGACGAACCCCTGTGAAAGACAAATATTTCATGTTAATACCGATTATTCCGAACCTTGTATTAGTCCCTTACAGACAGGTGAATTCTTTCAAATTATTTGGAATTGTGTTTTGCAAGAAAGGCTATGTCAAGGATGCTGTTTGGGTTCGCGTGTGATACTAAATTTCCGGGGGTCTAAATTACACAAATCCAAATATCATCCTTTTTGATATGACCGATTTGGTTTATGTTGTTATTGCACATGTGTCGAAGGCAGTGAAGAGACTGGCACAACGTTTTTATTTTCGGACAATAAACTAGTAAACAAATAGAATGTTGGGTGTATTGCTTTGATTTATTTATACCTGTGTCTATATTTCAATAAGACGAAAAATGTCGTCCCGTGTAGTTTAAGAGTAACTTTATAAATAGACTAATAACGTTATTCACATGATTCAATGATTATTACTACGTTACATGAGGCGTATAGAATGAACAACAGTCAAATCAGAATCACAGCGTCCAGACTACACACGAGGACCTGTATCTAGAAAACGATAAAAGATTATTTATTTTTCAACTTAAAACGGTATTTTTGCAACACGAAGTTCGACATTATGACTTTATGACCATCCCAAATGTTCCTTGAGCAAATATCCAACAGCATGAGTTTTTAATGCAAAATTAAAAATATATTATGTGCATTAATAAACTCAATCGACTACATAACAATTGTTATGCAGTGACGAAAGATAATGAAACCTATAACAAAACTGTACATTCATAGACATGATCGATTTTGTAATCGTACCGGTTTTCATGCCCTATTGCAGACAAATAATTTTTTTAACTTTCATTTATAGAGCACACGTAGCAGTTGTCCTACATTATAAACAGACTCACTCGATTTTTTTAATATTTAAAATGACAGATGTATTTTCCGGTTTTTTCATACATGTTAAGAGTAGCTGATTTGATTGTTTTTAAACACGGCAACCACGCTCTTTCCTATAAAAATTTACCATGTGATATGCCATGTGACACGCTGACCACTATTAGATTGATTTGTCACAAGATTTGTCACGTGATAACTGTTAGCAGTCTGTCACGTGATGTATGGCCGAGTTTGGAGACATATGTCACGTAACGAGTTGCCGATTTTTGTAACACGTTACACCATGTGTCATACAGTCACGTCGTAATAGATCACGTAACATATTACGTAATAAATCACGTATTTAATCACGTAACATGTTACGTCGCGTGTCATATAGCCACGTAACATTCCCTGCCAATAGCCGAAGATGTAATTCGGATTTATCAACTAACAATCACAAAGAATTAAAGTTTATCACTTTTAATTGCGCTATAAGTAGTTAAAAATGATTTCAATGATTTGCATTAAATACGATCAAAAACGATAGAAATTAGCTTTCATCAAAATATGACTCATGGTGATTAACAGCTATAAGATGTATTATTTGCGATTTTAATACTGTATATTAAAAACGATTAAAATGATTTCAATTATATGAGATTAGAAACAATTTTATTTGGCTCATCATTAAGTACGATTAACTAACAAACAATCAAATATAATTAAACTTTATTAATTTTAGTTATAATATAGTCTTTTAAAAACGATACGATTACTTTTGATTTATAAACCTGACATTGCCGCATAACTTTCAGCGATTTCAAGGACATTAAAATAGATTATAATAGATTAAATTGAATTGTTAGTGATAATGCGGATAAAAAACTATTAAAATTAATGCTAAAAATAAGCATTAATTGCTATACGATTAAAATGTATTAAAATTGATTCTTCTAAAATGATCAAGAGGATCAGAAGTATAAAGAACGATTAAAATGTGATTAAAATTAATCAAATTTTATCGCTTTTAATCTGCAGCTATTAGCAGGGTTATGACACGTGACAAGTAACGTTGTATTTCACGTAATTTGTGTCATAAAGTAATGTGACAAATCACGTGATATGTCATGTGACGTGTCACGTAATATGTCACGTGACGTGTGACATGTCCTGTAATATGTTATGTGACATGTCGCGTGTCACGTAATATGTCATGTGACATGTCACGTGATAATCTTTCTGCATATTATTATAGAACATTTAATTAATTTTACAATTATGCATGTCAAATTAGCAAAAAACCTATTTAATTCTCGGATAATTGGTAAACGACGAATTATTAGAAATCTACTAAATAAATGTAAAAACATCGAATTTAACGTTTTCAGAAAAGCGAGCAAAAACAGTAATTTAAGTCCCTATTATTAGATACGGAAAACTCGAAAATGGATGGGCTTGTCTCACAAAAAAGTTATTAATAATTTAAATGTCATATTTTTAATTTTTTGTATTTTGTAATAATTAGCGATTTAATTCAGACGCGCTTCTTGAGTATTTGCTACAATATTTTTCCAATTGTTTTGTAATTCATAAGGTTTATTTTGAGGTTACTAATTTCAATAAACATAGACATCGCTCACACAATAAATAGTCAATCACAGATTAAATATAATGTTGTGAATGAATTTTTTGAATATAATATCATGAATTTCTTTTTAGATAAGTTTATTTTTTCAATTGCTCATAAACAGGTAATAACTTTTTTTAATTATCTTATTTTGAGATCACCACACACAGACTATAATTATATGTTTCCAGCATACGTTAAATTATTGTGCTCTTCGATGATCAGAAATAAAATGATACGTCTACGGAAAGTTAAATTATTAAGATTATGGATTTTGACTTTCGAAGAGATGTTATACCTGGTATACGGTATCTACAGAAACTGTTTTAAAATTTTTACAGTATTTCTAAATTTATCATCAAAAAAATTTATACTTTCACAGTTTTAGAAACAATTTAAATAATTGCACTCGATTTCACAGAGAACAACTCTATATACATATATAGTTTGTTATAATATAATATAATTTATGATTTTTTACATCATGTACAACATCGGCATCAATGTTTGTGTACCAACTTTACTTCGAGTCTGGGGCAATTTTTCAATATAACAATTAAAATTATAAATAATAAAAATACTACACAATCTTGATCACAATCATATTAGCTAATTCTATAAATAATTAAAATATGTAATTTACTTGTATAGAATTAGATGCACTATACTTCAGCTGATCAGTTTCGTCATTACTGTTATTAATCCCTGGTCCCAATTGAGCATTTGAGGCTACATTATGCCTTTTCAGTGTCCTACGTGGTACGGGAACATCGGACTCTCGAAAATATTTTTTATATGGCACACGATGATCAGCCATTAGGATTATTATAAAACAACCCTTTTTTTTTAAATAAAAAACACTTTTTTCACTAAAAACCGTAAGGC
Organism: Nasonia vitripennis; assembly: GCF_009193385.2. Lineage (NCBI taxonomy): Eukaryota > Metazoa > Arthropoda > Insecta > Hymenoptera > Pteromalidae > Nasonia > Nasonia vitripennis. Next base: position 62,659 of record NW_022279781.1, read on the forward strand.
CGGTGAGGCTTGATGAAAGTAAACAAACACGTTTTAAGAGCATAGACTGTGAGACTTAGTTGAAGGGTGACCTCACATATGAGATGAAAGCGTTCCGCTGGAACCGGAACGGTAATTTCCACGTTCCGGTAAGATTGTTAATATATATATATATATATATACATATATATATATATATATATATATATATATATATATACATATCTATATACGCTATAATTTTAAGTAATTTAAAAATTATTACACATACATATACGCACACACACGCGCGCTCACACGCACACACTGCACATACACACAAACCAGAATCCACACACACACACACACACATATATATATATATATATATATATATATATATATATATATATATATATATATATATATATATATATATATATATATTATACGTGCCTATGTTCGGTCTCCTCCTCGCGCGAGTACGGATATACATATATACAGGGTGGGCCATTTTAATCAAACCAGTCTAATAACTCCTAAATTAAGCCATGAACAGAAAAATTGTTCAGATGAAAGTTGTCCAGGATCAAGGGGGGCATCTTTTTGTGCAATTAGTTTTGACCTTGAACTCAAATTTCAAGGTCATTTTAAGGTCAATTTTTTTTTAAATAAGAACCCCTATTTTTGATAGCAGATTCGGAAAGAACAGGAAATTTTACGTCCGAAACGGTATTTCAAAATTGTTTTCATGACCTTCACAAGGTCATTTCAAGGTCAAATTTTAAGAAATACTGTAATTGTTATTTAATCGCATTTTCTGATAGAATAATCGTAGTTAATGTACTTTTATGATGAATATTCAAACCCAATGTGACAATGACCATGAAAATATTTATCTTGAAAACAAAATAATTCCCTAATTTCAGCGCTACCCAGGAACAACGACGTGGACGTATTAGGATTATGTTCCCTTTGGGGTGCTTGTTTATCGTGAGTCCCCTTTCCTCTCACTGGGGTGCTTGTTTACTGTGAGTCCCCTTGCCTCTCACTAGGATGCTTGTTTAACATTTGTTAACAAATTTTTAGTGGTCAAAAGTAAATTTTGAAGTAAACATGATAATTTTAAATATCTAAGTTCTTAATGAGAGTGGGAAATGGAACGTTAATAATCAATCTCTAAAAAAAATAACTTTTAAAAAAGTAAAAAGTTAGGCAAGTTTAATATATTTCGCAACAAAATTACAGATTGAAAAGTACTAAGATCAATCAAACAAAGTCAAGTTTATTATATTTAATCGTGATGAAGCAAGGAACAACTCTCAAGATAATTACTACGTAACTTGCCATGCCCGTTTAATTTTGTTTATTGGTGAACAACTAAAATTTCCTTTTATGTATTAGAACGTCATACAAACACCATAAGTACAATGAAACGGGCATGGCAAGTTATGTAGTAATTATCTTGAGAGTTGTTCCTTGCTTCATCACGATTAAATATAATAAACTTGACTTTGTTTGATTGATCTTAGTACTTTTCAATCTGTAATTTTGTTGCGAAATATATTAAACTTGCCTAACTTTTTACTTTTTTAAAAGTTATTTTTTTTAGAGATTTCAATCCTTTTTAGTAAATTTTTTTGAGTATTTCATATTCGACGTCGTAGAAATAAAATATAAGCATATTTAGCACCTTTAGATCAAAGCTTTTTTGTAACATTTTTATCACTAACATGAGATCACTGATTGTTGATATACACCACCCTTGAATTATTTCTACGCCAAGACACCAAAACCCACGGCGCGAACTATCCAGACCTCGTTATCGGACACCCTGTACACCTAGACGCCGTCATCGTATGATTTATTTACCTAGACACCAAAAACCACGAAGCGCACGACCTAGACCTCGTCATCGGCCACCCTGTACACCTGGACACCGCCCTCGAATTATTGCAACACCTAGACACCAAAAACCACGGTGCGAACTACCTAGACCTCGCCATCGGCCGCCCTGTACACCTAGATGCCGTCCTCGTATGATTTATTTATCTAAACACCAAAAATCACGGAGCGCACCACCTAGACGTCGTCATCAGCTACCCTATTTATCTAGACACCTTCCTTGAAAGATTTTTACACCAAAACACCGAATACTACGGAGCACACATTTATAATTCAAGCAGAGGAGCAGACAATGTAGGCTCAATAGCTTGTGCGGCCAACTTCACAGTCTAACCACTCGGTCAAACTGCACGCAGCTAACTTAACGGTCTTACCACTTTTTGGGCTGAAGAAAAATTAAGCAAGTGATTTCAGCATTTTTGTTCACCTGCATACTTGTTTATTATGTTAAAGCTGGTTTATTGCTGATATTTTGGTTTAAAATCATAGTTTGGCATACCAGTATAAACATTTATCAAAATTAGCTGGTTACATGAATGATAAATAATTTATTTCCTTAATTGAAAATTCGAGAGACCAATATAGAAGTAAATAGTGTCACGGGCGCTGAGGCGTCGTCTGCTTCTCAAACTCGCCTTCGTGGCGCTCCCGCGCCACTTGATGTTGTCCATTCATTCACGGTCGAAGCAGGGTCAAGTAAAAGTTTAACGTTTCAAAAGCGTAAAAAATGGTTAAACAATAAAGGTAGGATGTTAAAAAATACATTATTTAAGATAAAATATTAAACAGCATTTTGCTTTTGTAATATTAAAAAAAATTTTTAATAATTGTATTTGCCAAAGGGCATCATTTCCAGTTTAGATGTTTTTTTTTTAAGTTGAATTTCTTTAATCTAATATAGATTGTAACGATTGTTCTCACGCTGTCTTCAATTTAAATCACAATGTCTTAACGTAAGAAAATAAGAAGTTACAAATTTGATTTAAAAATTATACAGTTTGAAAATTCCTCCTTTTGTTGTTGTCACTTTCTTATTTTGGTTTAGTTTCAATTTCAATAAAGAGTGAATGTAAATAAAATAGTTTTTCTTATTATAAACAAAATTTTCAACATGGGCGATTATCAATCCAATGAAATTGTTGATATGATAATGATCTTAGGCGAAACCCAAAACAATGCCAGAGCCGCGGTGCGACTCTACGCTGAACGCTTTCCTCTAAGAAGGCGTCCTACTCACGACACATTACTCAGATTAGTTCGAAGAGCTCGTGATGGACATCTTCGTCGTCAACGTAGACACCACGAATACAACGAAAATGATCCTAATGTTATAGCCGCCTTAGCAGCTGTTCATCTCAATCCACAAATTAGTAATCGACAAATTGAAAGAGAAATCGGTATACCACGAAGAACAGCATTAAGAATTCTCAATAATCTCCACTATCACAATTACCACATAAAATTAGTTCATGAGCTGAGGCCACGCCACTTTCTAATGCATATTAACTTTTGCCAGTGGGCTTTAGGAGTTTTACAAAATGATCAAGATTTTTTCAGATTTGTTATGTTTTCTGACGAGGCTATATTTCGCAGTGATGGTCAATTAAATAGGCACAATAGTCACTACTGGTCACCTGTAAATCCCCACTGGTACAGGGCTATTGACCATCAAAACCGATGGAGTTTAATGGTGTGGTGTGGGATCATTAATGGTTACCTGATTGGGCCATATTTTTTCGATCAAAATGTTAACCAGAATAGCTATTTGGCATTGCTCAGAGATCGACTGCCAGATCTTTTAGAGGATGTTGACTTGGAAACGAGAAGAAGAATGTGGTTTCAACAGGATGGCGCAGGTCCCCACTTTGCGCGAACAGTGCGTACATTTTTGAATGAAAATTATAATGGAAGATGGATTGGTCGCGGAGATCCAATTAACTGGCCATCAAACTCACCAGACATGACATCCCCTGATTTTTACTTGTGGGGCTATCTAAAAAATATTTGTTTTGCACAGCAGCCAACGACTAGAAATGACATGATGAACCGCATTCGCAGAGCTGTGCAGCGATCCCAAGAGAAGTTTTGCTCAGGAAGGTACAGCATTTTCAAAAGAGGTTAAGTTTATGTCTTCAAGCAAATAGAAATTTTGAGCATTTATTGTAAAATAGTAAAGTGAGAGGAAAGGGGACTCACGATAAACAAGCACCCCAAAGGGAACATAATCCTAATACGTCCACGTCGTTGTTCCTGGGTAGCGCTGAAATTAGGGAATTATTTTGTTTTCAAGATAAATATTTTCATGGTCATTGTCACATTGGGTTTGAATGTTCATCATAAAAGTACATTAACTACGATTATTCTATCAGAAAATGCGATTAAATAGCAATTACAGTATTTCTTAAAATTTGACCTTGAAATGACCTTGTGAAGGTCATGAAAACAATTTTGAAATACCGTTTCGGACGTAAAATTTCCTGTTCTTTCCGAATCTGCTATCAAAAATAGGGGTTCCTATTTAAAAAAAAATTGACCTTAAAATGACCTTGAAATTTGAGTTCAAGGTCAAAACTAATTGCACAAAAAGATGCCCCCCTTGATCCTGGACAACTTTCATCTGAACAATTTTTCTGTTCATGGCTTAATTTAGGAGTTATTAGACTGGTTTGATTAAAATGGCCCACCCATATGTAAACACATGGATTGATAAATATTATTTGAACGTTGGTCCAGTTGAAAGGGATGCTGCGAATAATTTTGTGTCAATATGCTGTTTTCTTTAAATTATTCATTTTTAAATATGAAAGGATGAATGCTGTATGTATTTATGCATATCACAAGCTGTGATCTGCAGATTCTGTCCAGATATAAAGAATGCTGCAAATCGTTATTTGCGCATATATGTTCTTTTTTTAAAGCTTCGTGTTTGTGGATATAAAATGGTGAATGCTATGCTAAAACGGTTGTCCGCCTGCTTAGTGAGAGCCCACGTTTCGCACCCGTACAGAACCACCGGCAGTATTATTGTCCTGTATATTCTTATTTTAACGTTTTTAGACAACAGCCTCGACTTAAGTAAATTACTCACGGCGTAGAAGCAAGCATTACCCGAATTGAGTCTCTTATTTATTTCGACATTAATCTCGTTTTTATCATTTATGGTCGTACCCAGATTCCTGAATTCGCTAACCTTTTCAAAAGTAAAATTCCCAACTCTGAGATCTTCCTCCCCTCTGCAGATGCCTAGCTTATCCACAATCATGTACTTTGTTTTTGATTCACTCACTTCTAACCCTGTATACTCCAACGCTTTTATGAGGATTTCCGCGTTTCTTACTACCGTTTCCCTACAATCCCCCAGTATAGCCAAATCATCTTCGAGTCCATCCCCTTGTTTTAAACCATCGCGTATCATGAAGGGTTGTGATCCATTACCGCCTACTCGGACCTTTCCCGTGCTTCCGTTCAGACATATTTGAATTAATCTCACGAGTTTTTTCGGTACACCGAGAAGTACTAGAATTTGATACAATTTGCTTCGCTTAATAGAGTCGTACACTTTTTTAAAATCTATAAATAGTTGGTGTATGGTTTCGCAAAATTCCCACTTTTTCTCTAACAACTGTCTTATGGTAAAAATTTGATCGCTCGTCGATCTGTTGCGCCGAAATCCGCACTGATAATCTCCTACTATATTTTCCGCGAATGGAGTGAGTCTAGCTTGTATTACGTTTGACAGAACTTTGTAGCACGTTGCTAAAAGTGAAATACCCCTATAGTTATTGCAGTTTGTCTTATCCCCCTTTTTAAAAATCGGTATAATGATAGATTCCTTCCAAATTTCGGGTATTGTTTCATTTTTCCAGATGGCACATACTAGTTTATAGATTTTGGAAGTGAGCTCGACGCCCCCATATTTGAGTAACTCAGCTGGTATAGAGTCATTTCCCGCGGCTTTGTTGTTTTTTAGTTTTTTAATCGCGGCCTCTACTTCTTGGTAGCTCGGTTCCTCCACGTGGGGTTCAGCAGTGTGAATTTCGTCCCCTAATTCTTCGCTATTTTCGTGCACGTTTAATAATTTATCGAAATAATTTTTTCACAGCGACAGTAATTCGTTGTCATTTGTTACGAGGTTCCCGTTTTCGTCCTGCATCAATTGCGCTCTACTCCTAAAACCCTTTCTGATGGCGTTAATCCCTCTGTACATTTCGCGGGGGTTATTTCCCGTACTGTTAGTTTCTATTCTCCTAATAAGATTCTTTTGATACTCCCGCTTCTTATTTCTGTAGATCGCGCTCGTCTGTTTCCTTACGTTAGAATACTCTTCTACGGTCCTATCGCTTCTATTTTGTAAGCTATCTAATTTAGCCTTTTTGCGCCTTTCAAACCAGAGTTCGCACTCTTCGTCAAACCATGATTTGCTCTTTGGCTTTTTCTTTTTACCCAGTACTTTGTTCGCGGCCTCTTTTACCGTTTTTTCGATGTCCCCCCATAAGCTATTCGGTTCGTCATTCCCCTCCGGCGATGTGTTTGCTTCTTCAAGTGCCTGAAACCTGTTATTAATTTCTATCTGGTACCTAATTCGCTCTGTTCTATCTCGTAGTTTCTCAATATCGAAGCTTTCTACCTTGTTTGCTCACTTACTATTTTGATTCGCTACTAGTCTAGCTCTTAATTTGGCTACTACTAGGAAGTGGTCCGAGTCGCTATCTGCCCCTCTGTAAGCCCTTACGTCAAGAACATTATAGTATGACGTCTTTTTTCAATGAGGAAATGATCAATTTGGTTCTGTGTGGCCCCGTCCGGCGATGTCCACGTTGCCTTGTGTATTACCACGTGTTCTTGTGTTTAAAACACGTAGTTTTGATTATAAGATCTTTTGCCGCCGCGAAATTTATGACCCTAATACCGTTATCATTGCTGGCTTCGTGCAGGCTTTCCTTACCTATAGTAGGCCTAAACATTTCCTCCCTACCTATTTTAGCATTGAAATCGCCTAATACTATTCTTGTGTCGTAAGACGCGAACTGGTCGATTACTTGCTCTAAAGTTTCGTAATAGAGATCCTTAGCTTCTTCTTCTTTGTCCTCTGTAGGACAGTGTACATTAATAAATACATATCTATACCATTGACCTTCGATAATGATGTACGAGAGCCTATCATTGACGGATTTGAAACTTTTAACCGAATGTATGATGCTTTTGCTTACGAGAAATCCGGTGCCTAGAGATCCCCCATTCCCGGCCCCATACAGGTACGTGAAGTTACCCGATGCTAGTACTCCGCCATCTGGCCACCGCGATTCCTGTATTGCTACCAAATCTAGATTGTACCTATCAGCTTCCTTTACGAGTTCTTTAAACGCACCTGCTTTGTATATACTGCGAACATTCCAAGTTCCGACCCTTAAGTCCCTATTGGTTCGGATTTGATTTTTTGGAGCCATGATGTTATGTTAAACCCGCGCGCTTCGGATCCTGTTCCGATCGCAGGTGAGTCCACCGTTCTAGAGGTGATAACCCCCATACCTCTCTAGAACTAAGTATGAGAGCTTTCCGACTTTGACGAAGACAGTGTCAATTCGTCGTCAGACACACTACGGTTTCATTCTCGCATTCTAACGCCCCCCCTGCAAGGCAGCGCGCCTTCGCTGGCATCGTTACCGCGTAAGACCAGGTGACGAATCATTCTACACATCCTCTTTCGGGGCAGTTGTCATCGCTCCCGCATCCTCCTCGGCAGCAGGATTTTTGCCCATTTTTGTAATGTGTGATGAAAGAGATAGATTGAGAGATTAGAGATAATGTGAAGTGTTTTTGTTGTTGTGGTGCTTGCGTAGTGTTTCTAGATGAATGCGTTCGACAGTGTGGGCTCATCACACCCACGCCTGTTCCTATCGGCTGTACGCGGCTGCTTATTCAATTTATTCGCAGCTAACCTCTTTCTCAGGGGCTGTTTCTCTATCCGCAACCTAAGGACGCGCTGTGTAGTGGTGATAGGCACCCACCCGTCCGATCTGGACGACAACGCCCAAGACCCGCTTAGGGTAGCGGCATTGTAACAGCATCTAATATTATTAGCAGATTTAATAATGACACGTCAAATAATTGAATATCATTACAATTAATTTGTAAATCGCGAGCAAAGTGAGCATTTCCTGCTAGTTAAATATTAAATATTGGAAATTGAAAGCGTACTCAAAGAACAGGACTATAACAAATACGAGTGAAAGTAAAACTCTCAAACTGGACTCTGCTACGACGCTCCGAGCTGTCGACAGAGCTACCAGGGCGTAAGTCGCGAGACCGATACTTATACCATAATAAATTATTATTCCAATACATAAATCCTGTATAAGCCTGACCACAGTACAGCAGCAGAGATTCAGCTCAAGCAGTTCAACTCAAGTAAGTTCAAATAAATAAATAATAATACATCGGGTTGTGATTTAACAGCTGATACGAGTTAGACGGTCGGTAGGAGGAAAAAATGAGAAGTTTTCTACGTTATTTGTTGGTAAAGGGATTGATGGCGGCTTTCTGGAAGAGGATCCTTGGAGGGCTCCTTAAATAAAGAGAGTTTTCGTCGTTTTCAAGATTTTGTTTCTTTATTGAAATTTATAGGGCCTAAACGCGTCGTAAGTGGGCGAGCTCGAGGTTGTTGGGTTCGTATCCGGGGCTATAAGCCACCAGATGCGCCTCTTGGTAACGAAGTCCGGGGCTAAAGCCTTCCAGACTCGTTAGTGCACGAGGTGAGTCCGGGACCTATCGGCCTTTCAGACTCGTTAGTGCACGAGGTGAGTCCGGGACCTATCGGCCTTCCAGACTCGTTGGCGCACGAGGTGAGTCCGGGGCTTATCGGCCTTCCAGACTCTGGGAGCGTGTCCGGGGCTGCTGCCGTCCAGACCGTTCGGTCGCCGGAGAGCGACTGTCGCTCCGCGCGAGCTGCCGCTCCTTTTAACCGCTCGCGCGAAGCAGCGCCGAAGCCGCCGCGGAGAGGAGGAACTCGAGTGCTCGCGCCCGTGCCGCTCAGCGCGGACTCTCGCAACGGCGCGAAAGTGCCTTACAGTACAGGCTTCAATTCCCCCCCATGTTGGAGGCGCTTTTGTGCCGTTTCGAAATGTAATTTATAATGTTTACTTGATGATCTAATCTCTTCGTTTTCGTTATTTTAGGTGATTACGCAATTTACACTCTTCTAATTATTCTTACATTCTAATTCTCGTTATATTATGGTATATATATATTTTTTTATTTATTTATATTTTTTTTTCTTTCCATACTTACAACTAACCTGCAGGGAAAGAGAATTACAAAACTTATACTAATTATATCCTATAATTAACCGGTTTTCGCGTTCGAAGATTATAGCGCCTTTCTTCTTTAGGTTCTCCTTGACCTTCCTCTGAAGGCTCTTCTGGCTCCTTCGTTTCCTCGTCGGAGGCTTCTTGTCCCTCCGGAATTCTTGGTAGTTCCGGGGCCCAACTCGGAGCTGGAGTCTCGACAGCGGACGCGTCGTGAGGATTCTGTTGGCGGGCAGGCTTGAGATCGTTGATGTAGTATTTGACTATGTCCCCATTCCGATCAATCAGATAAATGTTCTTGGTCGGTGCGTCTATGATCTGATGCGGTCCTTCAAATTTCGGCGCAAATCCGGCGTGAAATTTTTTGGCTGAGTTGGATCGTGGGTGCGTGCGCGTGTAGACAAAGTCTCCGACTTTGTATTCCTTTGCGTAATCCGTGGGGCCGTAGTGGCCTTGGATATAACGGTCTTGATTCTTCTGTATCTCTAGGACCCGCATGTTCCGCTCCAAAGAATTTAAGGCTTCTTTTATTTTCCACTCGCCAGGTTTTCTTAATTCTTGCCCGAGTAGCGCGCTTCCTGGGCTTCGCCCGGTAGCCGCGTTACTCCGGGTTCGTAGATTAAATAATATCTATGGTAGACAGAGATCCCAAGCGGTATGTCTTTGTCCCTGCAAGTGCAGCTTTAGACCCTTCTTTATTTCTTAGTTAAGTCGCTCCGTAGGATTTCCTCGTGGAAAATAGATTGTCGTCGTCCAGGGTTCCACTTGCTACCGGGAGCATGCGTCTATCCACACTCGGCTGAAAAATTGCGACCCGTTGTCCGAGATAATGGTCTTCGGGTATCCCCAGCGGGAAAAGACTTCGTTCTCGAGTGTCTTGACGAGTAGCGGAGCTTCAGAGTTGTGCAGAGCGAAGGCTTACACCCAGCGTGAAAAGAGATCCGTGACTACCAGGATATACTGTTTGTGTCGGGGAGTTATAGGATAGGGGCCCATGAGATCTACCCCCACTGTCTCCCATGGCTCTCGTGGAGTTCGTGGTTTCAGTGGTGCTTTTTGTTGGGTCGACTTTTTTGCACATGCGCAGATGTGACATAACTGCACATATTCTCGGATTTCCTGTTGCATTCCTTTCCACCAATAATGGACCTGAATGACTCGCAGAGTTTCTTCTGCTCCCGGATAACCCGCGAGCTCAGCGTCATGGTAATAGTATAGAACGCGAGCACGTACATCCGTGGGAACGAGCAATTGCCAATTTTCGCCTTCCTTAGCTCTGCGCCAGAGAGCGCTGTCTATTACCGAATTCTTCTCCAGGAATTTTCTGTCCGCTAGAGAAGGACTTGTTTTTTTGGCAATTTCCAGGCATTGTTGTGCGAGTTCCGTAATCTTCATGTTTTCTTGCTGTGCCAGATGTGACTCCCCGCCGGTCTGGTATAACTCCGGTATGATTTCTTTAGACGGGGTTTGTGATAGATCTGGTGGCAGTAGTCGAGTAGGCGTTCTTGATCGTCGAGCTCTTCTGTATGTTCTCGGGAGGGCTGCCGGGATAAGGCGTCCTGCAACTCGTTGTCTCTACCGGAGCAGTGCTTGATTTTAAAGTCGAATTCTTGTAGTAAGAGAGCTACCAGTGCGTAAGTCGCGAGACCGATACTTATACCATAATAAATTATTATTCCAATACATAAATCCTGTATAAGCCTAACCACAGTACAGCAGCAGAGATTCAGCTCAAGCAGTTCAACTCAAGTAAGTTCAAATAAATAAATAATAATACATCGGGTTGTGATTTAACAGCTGATACGAGTTAGACGGTCGGTAGGAGGAAAAAATGAGAAGTTTTCTACGTTATTTGTTGGTAAAGGGATTGATGGCGGCTTTCTGGAAGAGGATCCTTGGAGGGCTCCTTAAATAAAGAGAGTTTTCGTCGTTTTCAAGATTTTGTTTCTTTATTGAAATTTATAGGGCCTAAACGCGTCGTAAGTGGGCGAGATCGAGGTTGTTGGGTTCGTATCCAGGGCTATAAGCCGCCAGATGCGCCTCTTGGTAACGAAGTCCGGGGCTAAAGCCTTTCAGACTCGTTAGTGCACGAGGTGAGTCCGGGACCTATCGGCCTTTCAGACTCGTTGGTGCACGAGGTGAGTCCGGGGCTTAAGCCTTCCAGAGAGCGACTGTCGCTCCGCGCGAGCTGCCGCTCCTTTTAACCGCTCGCGCGAAGCAGCGCCGAAGCCGCCGCGGAGAGGGGGAACTCGAGCGCTCGCGCCCGTGCCGCTCAGCGCGGACTCTCGCGACGGCACGAAAGTGCCTTACAGTACAGGCTTCACAGCAGAACTAATCAAACTCGCCTAACCTTTTACTTTTGACAAAAGTTAATTTTTTTCAGACATTAAATTTCTTTTGAATCAAATTTATTAGAAGTATCCAGAATATGGTCTAAAGATTAAATGTATGTTCTATAAAGAGTTTTAATTGGAAACAAAACATTAATGGACTCGACAATTGACAATTGGTTTAATCATAATTGATTTTGTGTGATGGTATTATGTAAAAAATGAATTAGATTTACACAGACACACACACACACAGACACACACATATATATATATATATATATGTGGGTGGTTCTCTATCAAATCGAAGATCAAAAATATTTTTCTTCTTCAACCCACAGTAAATATGTTCCAAAAACAGTTTCCAATGCACTTGAATTTTTTCAGATTTGTTAATTACTTTTTACGAAAATGGTAGGGAGCCAAAGATGTCAATTTTGGCAATTTTTGGGTTTTCAGCACAAATTAATTAATTCATAGCTCCTCAGGGAAGCATTTTTCACTATAGACATGGATATACTTTTTTGTAAAATTTTCTCACCTTTTCAATAAAAATACCCTTAAAGTCATGTGTGTGTGTGTGTGTGTGTGTGTGTGTGTGTATATATATATATATATATATATATATATATATATATATATATATATATACCTATCTTATAAGCCATTTAAACCTTAATATTTTTGGAAGTTACCTATTCTTCTTTTATATTTCGCGCTATCGTTGAAGGACGAGGCACAGGAATAGGCGACGCGAATGAACAACTCTCCGTATCAATTAACGTAAAAACTCTCTGAAAACTTTATTGCTTAATCCTTATTATTACAGTTGCGCCAGTGAGCGTATGTTATACTCGGCGGCCGAACCCAGAATGGCGACCGGGGGCGCGCTCCCTGCTCGCCACGGTGTGGTGTCGGTAAGAAACCTTTATGGCGCTGACCTTGGCAGTAACCTCGCTTGTCGAAGTCGGGTCTCGGACGCAGCGTCTACTTGAGCTGGCGGCGCTGCTGCCCAGCGCGTGTCGCCACATCTACTCCCCCACCAGTGCCGGACGTGTTCTGCGTCCGGAACGATACAGTCTTCCTGGGCCTGTTGAGGGATGGGGCGGCGAGGAAGGATGGCGGCGACGATGTAGGAGGCGCCGGGACAGGTGACGACGCAGCTGGCTGTGGCTGGGCGGATGGCGTGGGCGCTGGGTGCGCCTGCGTGGATGGCCCTGCCTCAGAAGCTGCTGGTAAACTTTTTGTGGATAGCCCTGCCTCAGGCACTGCTGTTGTGGATGCCTGCGCCGATAGCGCGGCTGATGGTGTTGCCAGCGCCGATGGCGCGACTGCTGGATGAGCCGGGGCCAGGAAGGCCGATGATGGTGGGGTCCGCGCAGGGAGCGGGGCGTTGCTGGGCGGCTGGTTGGTTACCTTCAGGTACGCCGGCTTGAGGGAGCTGGTTGACAGGGTTTTGGCCTCGCCGTTAACCTTGACCACGTATCGCTGGTCGTCGATGCGTCGGAGCACCCTGTGCGGCCCCGTATAGGGCGGCTGCAACATCGAGCGGATCGTGTCGACCCTTCTGAAGTCGTGCGTGCAAGTGCGCAAGTTGGTGTAGAAGAACGGTGTGCGAGGCGGCAGATGTCTGGACCCTGGGGCTGCCCGCAGCCTGTTGATTAAAGTGCGCAGCTCGGCGTCGAAGGCAGGCGCAGCAGGACGGCTTAGAGGGCTTGCGGCCACGGTGTTCGAAGAAGGCTCGCGCGACCGTGTCTGCCTGCTAGTTTGGTAGAGGGATGGCGTGCGGCTACTTGGAGAACCTGTCGACAATGGTGAGGCAGTATTGTAGATCATAACCCGACGGTAACTTGATAAGGTCCAGGTGCAAATGGTCGAATCGCGCATCCGGGGACGTCAAGTCTCCAAGGGTAGCTCGATTGTGTCGATGGACCTTGGCGTGCTGGCATGGCACACAAGCATGCGCCCAGCGTGCGATCTCCTTCCGCATCCGTGGCAGAAATACTTCTGGGTGATAGTCCTGGTGGTGTAACGGACGCTAGATGAGAGAGACCGTGAAGTGGCTCGAAGGCGGTTTTCCTCAGCTTCTTGGGGATATACGGCCGTATGACATTCCCATCCACTGCCCAGTACAGGAAGGAGCCCTTGATGTTGAGAAACGTAGTAGTGACAGCGTCAGCGAGCGCCTGCTTGGTCTTCTTGAATGCGTCTAGAGCTTCGTTTGTCCAGGTGATAGGCGACGGTTTCTTGCGCTGCGGCAAGAGCTTCAGCAGATCGTTGAGAGGTGCGAGTAGGCATGCAGCTCCAGGGGTTAAGAGTGCATACGGATCACAGGTGCATCCGACTGCGACATTACACAACTGAGCGCCGAAAATCGGAGCGAGTGCTCTGACCTCTGTGTCAGCACTCCTCGTGCGCGTGAAAGACAACTACAAGGCGTACGCGTCGATCCTTTGTGGCGAATGCTGATTGGATTACCACGATCTTTGTCATCTAAATTTCATAACTGCGTGAATCGGTACCGAGACTTTAAAAACCACGGAGCCGATCCACGCAGTGCCTTTTTGCGTAGTGACTTACTCACTAGCGGCTACAACTGATTCTAATGTGAAGCGGCGGTGTTTGCTAGTGTTAGTGTTTGGAGCGTGCTAAATCTGTCCAACACCTTGGGAGCGTGCTAAATTTGTCCCTTGGCATAGCATACACCGGAGAACCCTTTGAATACAGATCAGTACCACAGAGAGTAAAAGTACAAGTTAAGGTCTGTCGAGTGCAATCTCCGGCGTTAGTAAGAGCAGTTGACCATCCCAATTACAATTAATAAATAAATAAGACTAAACTTACTAAATACAACTGTAAAACGACAACATCCTAAGCTAAATATAGCGAATCTCCGTCAACTCTGTAAACTGAACGTCTGTGAAGTGCTCTGGGCCAATAAAAACATAACAATCAATATAAATAAAACCCTTGTGTATTAAATTGATAATAATAACTAAATCTCAATCAGAACAAATAAATTCGAATCAGCTTCGCAGTAATGACGTGCAGGTAAGACTACTTTACTTGTGGACTAACCATCAGCATCCACACACGAAACGAGTTAAGCGGACATAACGTAGAGTCCGTAGGACACTGAAGTGTCACAAGCGATTTGCCTGCAACGACCGTAACTACAGCGGACACTCATACGTCCGCCAAACGCAGTCTAGGACAGAATACCGTCCGCACGCAAAATATGCGTCCGCGCAGACTAGCAGCGCGGGACATCCTCAATTTCACGGTCCGCGTGTAACTTTAGTAACAGAACAGGCTCTCAAGCCGAAGGCTAGTTCTCGCGAATAAATAATTATTTGTAAGACTCGCGCAACCCGTCCTACTATCTAGTGCTCACCCCGCTGGCAGGCAGACGACCGACGGGGCCGCTCCGCGCGCACTCCAGCTGTGGAAAAGGGCTGGCGGCAGACTCCCTGCTGCTGGTGATGCCGTGCGACGGGAAAGCGAAAGAAAGTGAAAATGGCGACCGCCGCGAGCTGTATATGGGCTGTGACGGGCCGTGAGTCGGTGTTGATAAACATTTTTTTTCTCAGCTCCGCGCGGTACGCTGAGAGAGCAAAGGAGGGCTGGCCGCTGAGAGTGAAAGAGATGGAGCGATGCGAACTCCGAAGCGTCTTCTGAGCGGGGTCACCACTTTAGAAATTACCTATTCTTCTTTTATATTTCGCGCTATCGTTGAAGGACAAGGCACAGGAATAGGCGACGCGAATGAACAACTCTTCGTATTAATAAACGTAAAAACTCTCTGAAAACTTTATTGCTTAATCCTTATTATCACAGTAGCGTGAGTAAGCGTGTGCTCTACTTGGCGGCCGAACCCAGAATGGCGACTGGGGGCGCGCTCCCCGCTCGCCACGGCGTGGCGTCGGCCGGAAACCGTTATGGCGCCGACTTTGGCAGTAACCTCGCTAGTCGAAGTCGGGTCTCGGGCGCAGCGTCTGCTTGCGCTGGCGACGCTGCTGCCCAGCGCGTGTCGCCACATATTGGTGAAAGTAAGAGTTCGATCCGGACTACGACCACCAAAAAATTTATGGAGATACCTTTTTATAGTGCAAAAGTTCCTGTATGGGTCCTAGAATGGCAGAGACCCCGTATCTTTGGCTAAAAATGAAGATATCCATTCATTTGTGCTAAAATGATTAAAATTCATATTGAAAGCCTATAGCAAAGCCTATGAATTGCTCGGAGCATTCCTGAAAAAATCACAGAGGTAGCAAACATCAAAATAAAGAAAATCACTGTAAAAGAAAATTGATTCTTAGTGTCCATCATTGACTAAAAATTCAAAGATTAGTGATAAATTATTTATAAACATATTTGCTTATAAAATTGTGTCACTTGGACCATCGCTAAAAAAATCACAGTACTTGATTTTATAAATTATTTTGATCTTTGCTACTTCTGTGATTTTTTTGCAAATATATGTCTCTTACAAAAAATTATAACATAAATCATACATCGAGAAAGCCCGAGAGCTTGGTACGAATGTTTCGCCGATTATATACAAGAATTAGGATTTAAGAGAAGTGTAAGTGATTATTGCTTGTACACAAAATGTGAGAATAACGAAACAATTTATTTAATTTTACACGTTGATGGATGTAAGCTATAGTGTAAACTATTTAAGTCGATTTCAAAATAGTTACAATGAGACTCATTACAAATATGCGTTGAGAGTTTTAAAATATTCGTATTTAACCGAAAATTTGAAGTTAACATACAAAAAGAATGTGAATGCTGAAGTCATGGACTCTTTAGATGATGCTGATTGGGCAGGAGATAAATCCGATAGGAAATCCACGACGGGATTTATAATAAGATTGTTTAGAAATGTAATATATTGGAAAGTCCGAAAACAGGGCCGTGTGGCAATATTGTCAACAGCTGCTGAGTACGTAGCTTTGTCAGAAGCGATGAGCAAAATCAAAGTTATTAAAGATTTGTTAAAAAACTTAAGTATAAATTCAGAAAAAATAAAAAAATATGACGATAATTCAGGAGCCATTGCAAAAGCGAAATATGGAAACATAGCGACAAATTTGAAGTACATTGAAGTACACTATCACTTTGTAAATGTAAGTTACGAAAAGAAAGTAATTGACATTGTAAAAGAAAACTCGGAAATTAATATTGCTGATATTTTAATAGAGGCTCTTGAAACAAAAATTTAGAACATTTTTGAAGATTGTTTAATATTTATGTAGCAAAAAAATTAAAGAGGTGTGTCCAGATATGAGTAATTCCTATGTTACATCGGACTAGCCTGTACAGTATATAGAGTAAATAGAGTACGTAAGCAGGCATGCGCGCATGCGCGTGTAACTATATCAAGCCTAAGAGTGATGCTAAGAGTACACGATGCCCAAACAACCCATTTTGCCAAGGAATTGCCCTCGTCTCACGCCAGTGGATTTGAATTTATTACAACGCTAGTTATAGCAACTGCAGGCCGCCTTCTAATGTTTGAAAGCCCATGAGCCGCGAGCTCGGACACTGAGAAGACAGATATAGCCCATCATAGTAGTACACGCTAAACCCTAAAGTAGAAAAATCCACATAAAAAAATCCGAATATCGCAATTTATATTTAAGAAAAGTTGAGATTGTAAAATTTGTACCTTAAAATTTCTAAAAGAGAGATTTTGTACTTTTCAATAGATCAAAATGCTGATTTTAAACTTTGTCAAAGCACAGACTAATCTTTTTGTACTTTAAAATTTTTTGCGACTATTACAAAAGTTCAAAAAAGTGATTTTGTACTTGTGTGACATTTTCAAAGCACTCGCTTATAAATATTATACATAATTCATAATAAATAAATAGAAGACATGTTACAATAAGAGAATATCTATTTTTTTCGTCAAATGAACTTTATATTAACTTTATAGTAAGAAATTTCATTGTCGCCCCTTTTACGCTAAACGTTTAGGATTACGACTTTCACAAAAATTAGTGTTCTACTAGGGGTTTTCGAGGTCACTTATTTCGAAATTGATATCAGATTAGGGAAATAATTTGTTTAAACAGTGTTATTTATGCAAATTAATGTAATATTAAAAAATTGATAAAAGGAGTCTACTGTTAGGGATTTTCAGAGTGCCTGATGACAAATCTGGTATCAGATTAGAAAAAAAACTAAAATGCATAAACCTATTAACCCCGACCTCCTCAAATTTAATCATTTGTTTAAGCTACCCCTTGGCATATCGAAGAAAGGCGAGCTAGAGCGAGAAAAAACTTGAAACCCGAAGCGCCCCAAACCCACCTACCCTACGTGCAGCGAGTTCGCCAATAAAATACGGGGCACATCGGAGGAAGGCCAACCTCGACAAGCTGTAAATCTAAAACCAAAGCTTAAAAAACCAACTTACCTCACGCGAAGAGAGTTTGATAATAAAATACGTGGCACATCGGACGAAGTCGAGCGAGAGCGAAACAAAAATCTAAATCGATGTGCCCCGTATTTTATTATGAAACTGGCTGCGCGTGGGGTAAGTAAGTTTTGAAACTTTGGTTTTAGATTTACAGCGTGTCGAGGTTCGCTTTCCTCTGATGGGCCCTGTATTTTATTATAAAACTCGCTGCGCATGGGTCAGGTGGGTTTAAAGTTTTGGTTTAAGATTTACAGCTTGTCGAGGTTCGCCTTCCACCGATATGACCCATATTTTATTATGAAACTTGCTGCGCGTGGGGCAGGAGGGTTTAAAGCTTTAGTTTTAGATTTACAGCTTGTCGAAGTACGCCTTCCTCCGATGTGCCCCATATTTTATTATGAAACTGGCTGAGATTGGGGTAAGTAAGTTTTGAAGCTTTAGTTTTAGATTTACAGCGTGTCGAGGTTCGCCTTCCTCCGATATGACCCGTATTTTATTATGAAACTTGCTGCGCATGGGGCAGGTGGGTTTAAAGCTTTAGTTTTAGATTTACAGCTAGTCGAAGTACGCCTTCCTCCGATGTGCCCCGTATTTTATTATGAAACTGGCTGCGCGTGGGGTAAGTAAGTTTGAAGCTTTGGTTTTAGATTTACAGCGTGTAGAGGTTCGCCTTCCTCTGATGTGCCCTGTATTTTATTATCAAACCCGCTGCGCATGGGGCAGGTGGGTTTAAAATTTTAGTTTTAGATTTACAGCTTGTCGATGTTAGCCTTCCACCGATATGACCCGTATTTTATTATGAAACTTGCTGCGCGTGGGGCAGGAGGATTTAAAGCTTTAGTTTTAGATTTACAGCGTGTCGAGGTTTGCCTTGCTTCGATGTGCCGCGTATTTTATAATTGAACTCGCTGCGCGTAGGGTAGGTGGGTTTAAAGCTTTAGTTTTGGATTTACAGCGTGTCGAGGTTCGCCTTCCACCGATATGCCCAATATTTTATTATGAAACTTGCTGCGTGTGCGATAACTAAGTTTGGAAGCTTTGGTTTTAGATTTTGTACTCGCTCTTTCTCGTCTTCTTTCTATGTGCCCCGTATTTTATTAGCAAACTCGGTGCTCGTGGTGTAAGTTGGTTTTGAAGCTTTGGTTTTAGATTTACAGCGTGTCGAGGTTCGCCTTCCTCTGATGTGCCCTGTATTTTATAACTGAACTCGCTGCGCGTGAGGTAAGTAAATTTGGAAGCTTTTAGATTTATAGCTTGTCATGGTTCGCCTTCCTTCTATGTGCCCCAAATTTTATTACCGGATTCGCTGCACGTGTGGTAGGTTGGTTATGGTCGTTTTGGGTTTTAATTTTTTTTCTCGCTCTCGCTCGCCTTCTTCCAATGTATCACGAATTCTATTATCAAACGCATTGCGCATGGGGTAGGTAGGTTTGTAAACTTTGATTTGAGATTTACCGCGTGTCGAGGTTAGCCTTCTTTCGATGTGCCGCGTATTTTATAATTGAACTCGTTGCGCGTGGGGTAGGTGGGTTTAAAGCTTTAGTTTTAGATTTACAGCGTGTCGAGGTTTGCCTTGCTTCGATGTGCCGCGTATTTTATAATTGAACCCGCTGCGCGGAGGGTAGGTGGGTTTCAAGCTTTAGTTTTGGATTTACAGCGTGTCGAGGTTAGCCTTGCTTCGATGTGCCGCGTATTTTATAATTGAACTCGCTGCCCGTGTGGTAGGTTGGTTATGGACGCATTGGGTTTTAATTTTTTTTCTCGCTTTCGCTCGCCTTCCTCTGATGTTCCCCCGTATTTTCTTATGAAACTTGCTGCGCGTGGAGTAAGTAAGTTTGGAAGCTTAGGTTTTATATTTTTTTCTCGCTTTCGCTCGCTTTCCGCCAATGTGTCACGAATTCTTTTATCAACCGCAATGCGCGTGGAGTAAGTAGGTTTTGAATTATAATTGAAATCGCTGCGCGTAGGGTAGGTGGGTTTAAAGCTTTAGTTTTGGATTTACAGCGTGTCGAGGTTAGCCTTGCTTCGATGTGCCGCGTATTTTATAATTGAACTCGCTGCGCGTAGGGTAGGTGGGTTTAAAGCTTTAGTTTTGGTTTTACAGCGTGTCGAGTTTAGCCTTGCTCCGATGTGCCGCGTATTTTATAATTGAACTCGCTGCGCGTAGGGTAGGTGGGTTTAAAGCTTTAGTTTCGGATTTACAGCGTGTCGAGGTTCGGCTTCCACCGATATGCCCCGTATTTTATTATGAAATTTGCTGCGTGTGCGATAACTAAGTTTGGAAGCTTTGGTTTTAGATTTTGTACTCGATCTTTCTCGCATTCTTTCTATGTGCCCCGTATTTTATTAGCAAACTCGGTGCTCGTGGTGTAAGTTGGTTTTGAAGCTTTGGTTTTAGATTTACAGTGTGTCGAGGTTCGCCTTCCTCTGATGTGCCCTGTATTTTATAACTGAACTCGCTGCGCGTGAGGTAAGTAAATTTGGAAGCTTTTAGATTTATAGCTTGACATGGTTCGCCTTCCTTCTATGTGCCCCAAATTTTAATACCGGATACGCTGCACGTGTGGTAGGTTGGTTATGGTCGCTTTGGGTTTTAATTTTTTTTCTCGCTTTCGCTCGCCTTCTTCCAATGTGTCACGAATTCTATTATCAAACGCATTGCGCATGGGGTAAGTAGGTTTGTAAACTTTGATTAGAGATTTACCGCGTGTCGAGGTTAGCCTTCATTCGATGTGCCGCGTATTTTATAATTGAACTCGTTGCGCGTGGGGTAGGTGGGTTTAAAGCTTTAGTTTTAGATTTACAGCTAGTCGAAGTACGCCTTCCTCCGATGTGCCCCGTATTCTATTATGAAACTTGGTGCGCGTGGGGTGAGTAAGATTGGAAGCTTAGGTTTTATATTTTGTACTCGCTCTTTCTCGCCTTCCTTCTATGTGACCCGTATTTTATTAGCAAACTCGGTGCTCGTCGGGTAATTTGGTTTTGAAGCTTTGGTTTTAGATTTACAGCGAGTCGAGGCTCACCTTCCTTCGATGTGCCGCGTATTTTATTAGCAAGTCACTCGCCTTCTTCCAATGTGTCACGAATTCTATTATAAAACGCATTGCGCATGGGCTAAGAAGGTTTGTAAACGTTGATTTGAGATTTTCAGCGTGTCGAGGTTAGCCTTCCTCCGATGTGCCCCATATTTTATTATGAAACTGGCTGCGATTGGGGTGAGTAAGTTTTGAAGCTTTAGTTTTAGATTAACAGCGTGTCGAGGTTCGCCTTCCTTTGATGAGCCGCGCATTTTATAAGTGAACTCGCTGCGCGTAAGGTAAGTAAATTTGGAAGCTTTAGTTTTAGAATTTTTTCTCGCTTTCGCTCGCCTTCCTCTGATGTGCCCTGTATTTTATTATCAAACCCGCTGCGCATGGGGCAGGTGGGTTTAAAGTTTTAGTTTTAGATTTACAGCGTGTCGAAGTTTGCCTTGCTTCAATGTGCCGCGTATTTTATAATTGAACTCGCTGCGCGTAGGGTAGGTGGGTTTAAAGCTTTAGTTTTGGTTTTACAGCGTGTCGAGGTTAGCCTTGCTCCGATGTGCCGCGCATTTTATAATTGAACTCGCTGCGCGTAGGGTAGGTGGGTTTAAAGCTTTAGTTTTGGATTTACAGAGTGTCGAGGTTCGCCTTCCACCGATATGCCCCGTATTTTATTATGAAACTTGCTGCGTGTGCGATAACTAAGTTTGGAAGCTTTGGTTTTAGATTTTGTACTCGCTCTTTCTCGCCTTCTTTCTATGTGCCCCGTATTTTATTAGCAAACTCGGTGCTCGTGGTGTAAGTTGGTTTTGAAGCTTTGGTTTTAGATTTACAGCGTGTCGAGGTTCGCCTTCCTCTGATGTGCCCTGTATTTTATAACTGAACTCGCTGCGCGTGAGGTAAGTAAATTTGGAAGCTTTTAGATTTATAGCTTGTCATGGTTCGCCTTCCTTCTATGTGCCCCAAATTTTAATACCGGATACGCTGCACGTGTGGTAGGTTGGTTATGGTCGCTTTGGGTTTTAATTTTTTTTCTCGCTTTCGCTCGCCTTCTTCCAATGTGTCACGAATTCTATTATCAAACGCATTGCGCATGGGGTAAGTAGGTTTGTAAACTTTGATTAGAGATTTACCGCGTGTCGAGGTTAGCCTTCATTCAATGTGCCGCGTATTTTATAATTGAACTCGTTGCGCGTGGGGTAGGTGGGTTTAAAGCTTTAGTTTTAGATTTACAGCTAGTCGAAGTACGCCTTCCTCCGATGTGCCCCGTATTCTATTATGAAACTTGGTGCGCGTGGGGTGAGTAAGATTGGAAGCTTAGGTTTTATATTTTGTACTCGCTCTTTCTCGCCTTCCTTCTATGTGACCCGTATTTTATTAGCAAACTCGGTGCTCGTCGGGTAATTTGGTTTTGAAGCTTTGGTTTTAGATTTACAGCGAGTCGAGGCTCACCTTCCTTCGATGTGCCGCGTATTTTATTAGCAAACTCGGTGCTCGTGGTGTAAGTTGGTTTTGAAGCTTTGGTTTTAGATTTACAGCGAGTCGAGGCTCACCTTCCTTCGATGTGCCGCGTATTTTATTAGCAAACTCGGTGCTCGTGGGGTAAGTTGGTTTTGAAGCTTTGGTTTTAGATTTACAGCGTGTCTAGGTTCGACTTCCTCCGATGTGCCCCGTATTTTATTATGAAACTTGCTGCGCGTGGGGTAAGTAAGTTTGGAAGCTTAGGTTTTATATTTTGTTCTCGCTCGTTCAAGCCTTCCTCTGATATGTCCCATATTTTATTACCGAACTGGCTGCCCGTGTGGTAGGTTGGTTATGGTCGCTTTGGGTTTTAATTTTTTTTCTCGCTTTCGCTCGCCTTCTTCCAATGTGTCACGAATTCTATTATCAAACGCATTGCGCATGGGGTAAGTAGGATTGTAAACGTTGATTTCAGATTTTCAGCGTGTCGAGGTTAGCCTTCCTTCGAAGTGCCGCGTATTTTAACTCGCTGCGCGTGGGTAGGTGGATTTAAAGCTTTAGTTTTAGATTTACAGCATGTCGAGGTTCGCCTTCCTCCGATTTAAATTTTTGTTTCGCACTCGCTCGACTTCCTCCGATGTGCCCCGTATTTTATTATGAAACTTGCTGCACGTGGGGTAAGTAAGTTTGGAAGCTTAGGTTTTATATTTTGTTCTCGCTCGTTCAAGCATTCCTCCGATATGTCCCATATTTTATTACCGAACTGACTGCCCGTGTGGTAGGTTGGTTATGGTCGCTTTGGGTTTTAATTTTTTTTCTCGCTTTCACTCGCTTTCTTCCAGTGTGTCACGAATTCTATTATAAAACGCATTGCGCATGGGCTAAGAAGGTTTGTAAACGTTGATTTGAGATTTTCAGCGTCTCGAGGTTAGCCTTCCTCCGATGTGCCCCATATTTTATTATGAAACTGGCTGCGATTGGTGTGAGTAAGTTTTGAAGCTTTAGTTTTAGATTTACAGCGTGTCGAGGTTAGCCTTGCTTCGATGTGCCGCGTATTTTATAATTGAACTCGCTGCGCGTGGGGTAGGTTGGTTATGGTCGCTTTGGGTTTTAATTTTTTTTCTCGCTTTCGCTCGCCTTCTTCCAATGTGTCACGAATTCTATTATCAAACGCATTGCGCATGGGGTAAGTAGGTTTGTAAACTTTGATTAGAGATTTACCGCGTGTCGAGGTTAGCCTTCATTCAATGTGCCGCGTATTTTATAATTGAACTCGTTGCGCGTGGGGTAGGTGGGTTTAAAGCTTTAGTTTTAGATTTACAGCGAGTCGAGGCTCACCTTCCTTCGATGTGCCGCGTATTTTATTAGCAAGTCACTCGCCTTCTTCCAATGTGTCACGAATTCTATTATAAAACGCATTGCGCATGGGCTAAGAAGGTTTGTAAACGTTGATTTGAGATTTTCAGCGTGTCGAGGTTAGCCTTCCTCCGATGTGCCCCATATTTTATTATGAAACTGGCTGCGATTGGGGTGAGTAAGTTTTGAAGCTTTAGTTTTAGATTAACAGCGTGTCGAGGTTCGCCTTCCTTTGATGAGCCGCGCATTTTATAAGTGAACTCGCTGCGCGTAAGGTAAGTAAATTTGGAAGCTTTAGTTTTAGAATTTTTTCTCGCTTTCGCTCGCCTTCCTCTGATGTGCCCTGTATTTTATTATCAAACCCGCTGCGCATGGGGCAGGTGGGTTTAAAGTTTTAGTTTTAGATTTACAGCGTGTCGAAGTTTGCCTTGCTTCAATGTGCCGCGTATTTTATAATTGAACTCGCTGCGCGTAGGGTAGGTGGGTTTAAAGCTTTAGTTTTGGTTTTACAGCGTGTCGAGGTTAGCCTTGCTCCGATGTGCCGCGCATTTTATAATTGAACTCGCTGCGCGTAGGGTAGGTGGGTTTAAAGCTTTAGTTTTGGATTTACAGAGTGTCGAGTTTCGCCTTCCACCGATATGCCCCGTATTTTATTATGAAACTTGCTGCGTGTGCGATAACTAAGTTTGGAAGCTTTGGTTTTAGATTTTGTACTCGCTCTTTCTCGCCTTCTTTCTATGTGCCCCGTATTTTATTAGCAAACTCGGTGCTCGTGGTGTAAGTTGGTTTTGAAGCTTTGGTTTTAGATTTACAGCGTGTCGAGGTTCGCCTTCCTCTGATGTGCCCTGTATTTTATAACTGAACTCGCTGCGCGTGAGGTAAGTAAATTTGGAAGCTTTTAGATTTATAGCTTGTCATGGTTCGCCTTCCTTCTATGTGCCCCAAATTTTAATACCGGATACGCTGCACGTGTGGTAGGTTGGTTATGGTCGCTTTGGGTTTTAATTTTTTTTCTCGCTTTCGCTCGCCTTCTTCCAATGTGTCACGAATTCTATTATCAAACGCATTGCGCATGGGGTAAGTAGGTTTGTAAACTTTGATTAGAGATTTACCGCGTGTCGAGGTTAGCCTTCATTCAATGTGCCGTGTATTTTATAATTGAACTCGTTGCGCGTGGGGTAGGTGGGTTTAAAGCTTTAGTTTTAGATTTACAGCTAGTCGAAGTACGCCTTCCTCCGATGTGCCCCGTATTCTATTATGAAACTTGGTGCGCGTGGGGTGAGTAAGATTGGAAGCTTAGGTTTTATATTTTGTACTCGCTCTTTCTCGCCTTCCTTCTATGTGACCCGTATTTTATTAGCAAACTCGGTGCTCGTCGGGTAATTTGGTTTTGAAGCTTTGGTTTTAGATTTACAGCGAGTCGAGGCTCACCTTCCTTCGATGTGCCGCGTATTTTATTAGCAAACTCGGTGCTCGTGGTGTAAGTTGGTTTTGAAGCTTTGGTTTTAGATTTACAGCGAGTCGAGGCTCACCTTCCTTCGATGTGCCGCGTATTTTATTAGCAAACTCGGTGCTCGTGGGGTAAGTTGGTTTTGAAGCTTTGGTTTTAGATTTACAGCGTGTCTAGGTTCGACTTCCTCCGATGTGCCCCGTATTTTATTATGAAACTTGCTGCGCGTGGGGTAAGTAAGTTTGGAAGCTTAGGTTTTATATTTTGTTCTCGCTCGTTCAAGCCTTCCTCTGATATGTCCCATATTTTATTACCGAACTGGCTGCCCGTGTGGTAGGTTGGTTATGGTCGCTTTGGGTTTTAATTTTTTTTCTCGCTTACACTCGCCTTCTTCCAATGTGTCACGAATTCTATTATCAAACGCATTGCGCATGGGGTAAGTAGGATTGTAAACGTTGATTTCAGATTTTCAGCGTGTCGAGGTTAGCCTTCCTTCGAAGTGCCGCGTATTTTAACTCGCTGCGCGTGGGTAGGTGGATTTAAAGCTTTAGTTTTAGATTTACAGCATGTCGAGGTTCGCCTTCCTCCGATTTAAATTTTTGTTTCGCTCTCGCTCGACTTCCTCCGATGTGCCCCGTATTTTATTATGAAACTTGCTGCACGTGGGGTAAGTAAGTTTGGAAGCTTAGGTTTTATATTTTGTTCTCGCTCGTTCAAGCATTCCTCCGATATGTCCCATATTTTATTACCGAACTGGCTGCCCGTGTGGTAGGTTGGTTATGGTCGCTTTGGGTTTTAATTTTTTTTCTCGCTTTCACTCGCCTTCTTCCAGTGTGTCACGAATTCTATTATAAAACGCATTGCGCATGGGCTAAGAAGGTTTGTAAACGTTGATTTGAGATTTTCAGCGTGTCGAGGTTAGCCTTCCTCCGATGTGCCCCATATTTTATTATGAAACTGGCTGCGATTGGTGTGAGTAAGTTTTGAAGCTTTAGTTTTAGATTTACAGCGTGTCGAGGTTAGCCTTGCTTCGATGTGCCGCGTATTTTATAATTGAACTCGCTGCGCGTGGGGTAGGTTGGTTATGGTCGCTTTGGGTTTTAATTTTTTTTCTCGCTTTCGCTCGCCTTCTTCCAATGTGTCACGAATTCTATTATCAAACGCATTGCGCATGGGGTAAGTAGGTTTGTAAACTTTGATTAGAGATTTACCGCGTGTCGAGGTTAGCCTTCATTCAATGTGCCGCGTATTTTATAATTGAACTCGTTGCGCGTGGGGTAGGTGGGTTTAAAGCTTTAGTTTTAGATTTACAGCGAGTCGAGGCTCACCTTCCTTCGATGTGCCGCGTATTTTATTAGCAAGTCACTCGCCTTCTTCCAATGTGTCACGAATTCTATTATAAAACGCATTGCGCATGGGCTAAGAAGGTTTGTAAACGTTGATTTGAGATTTTCAGCGTGTCGAGGTTAGCCTTCCTCCGATGTGCCCCATATTTTATTATGAAACTGGCTGCGATTGGGGTGAGTAAGTTTTGAAGCTTTAGTTTTAGATTAACAGCGTGTCGAGGTTCGCCTTCCTTTGATGAGCCGCGCATTTTATAAGTGAACTCGCTGCGCGTAAGGTAAGTAAATTTGGAAGCTTTAGTTTTAGAATTTTTTCTCGCTTTCGCTCGCCTTCCTCTGATGTGCCCTGTATTTTATTATCAAACCCGCTGCGCATGGGGCAGGTGGGTTTAAAGTTTTAGTTTTAGATTTACAGCGTGTCGAAGTTTGCCTTGCTTCAATGTGCCGCGTATTTTATAATTGAACTCGCTGCGCGTAGGGTAGGTGGGTTTAAAGCTTTAGTTTTGGTTTTACAGCGTGTCGAGGTTAGCCTTGCTCCGATGTGCCGCGCATTTTATAATTGAACTCGCTGCGCGTAGGGTAGGTGGGTTTAAAGCTTTAGTTTTGGATTTACAGAGTGTCGAGTTTCGCCTTCCACCGATATGCCCCGTATTTTATTATGAAACTTGCTGCGTGTGCGATAACTAAGTTTGGAAGCTTTGGTTTTAGATTTTGTACTCGCTCTTTCTCGCCTTCTTTCTATGTGCCCCGTATTTTATTAGCAAACTCGGTGCTCGTGGTGTAAGTTGGTTTTGAAGCTTTGGTTTTAGATTTACAGCGTGTCGAGGTTCGCCTTCCTCTGATGTGCCCTGTATTTTATAACTGAACTCGCTGCGCGTGAGGTAAGTAAATTTGGAAGCTTTTAGATTTATAGCTTGTCATGGTTCGCCTTCCTTCTATGTGCCCCAAATTTTAATACCGGATACGCTGCACGTGTGGTAGGTTGGTTATGGTCGCTTTGGGTTTTAATTTTTTTTCTCGCTTTCGCTCGCCTTCTTCCAATGTGTCACGAATTCTATTATCAAACGCATTGCGCATGGGGTAAGTAGGTTTGTAAACTTTGATTAGAGATTTACCGCGTGTCGAGGTTAGCCTTCATTCAATGTGCCGCGTATTTTATAATTGAACTCGTTGCGCGTGGGGTAGGTGGGTTTAAAGCTTTAGTTTTAGATTTACAGCGAGTCGAGGCTCACCTTCCTTCGATGTGCCGCGTATTTTATTAGCAAGTCACTTGCCTTCTTCCAATGTGTCACGAATTCTATTATAAAACGCATTGCGCATGGGCTATGAAGGTTTGTAAACGTTGATTTGAGATTTTCAGCGTGTCGAGGTTAGCCTTCCTCCGATGTGCCCCATATTTTATTATGAAACTGGCTGCGATTGGGGTGAGTAAGTTTTGAAGCTTTAGTTTTAGATTAACAGCGTGTCGAGGTTCGCCTTCCTTTGATGAGCCGCGCATTTTATAAGTGAACTCGCTGCGCGTAAGGTAAGTAAATTTGGAAGCTTTAGTTTTAGAATTTTTTCTCGCTTTCGCTCGCCTTCCTCTGATGTGCCCTGTATTTTATTATCAAACCCGCTGCGCATGGGGCAGGTGGGTTTAAAGTTTTAGTTTTAGATTTACAGCGTGTCGAAGTTTGCCTTGCTTCAATGTGCCGCGTATTTTATAATTGAACTCGCTGCGCGTAGGGTAGGTGGGTTTAAAGCTTTAGTTTTGGTTTTACAGCGTGTCGAGGTTAGCCTTGCTCCGATGTGCCGCGCATTTTATAATTGAACTCGCTGCGCGTAGGGTAGGTGGGTTTAAAGCTTTAGTTTTGGATTTACAGAGTGTCGAGTTTCGCCTTCCACCGATATGCCCCGTATTTTATTATGAAACTTGCTGCGTGTGCGATAACTAAGTTTGGAAGCTTTGGTTTTAGATTTTGTACTCGCTCTTTCTCGCCTTCTTTCTATGTGCCCCGTATTTTATTAGCAAACTCGGTGCTCGTGGTGTAAGTTGGTTTTGAAGCTTTGGTTTTAGATTTACAGCGTGTCGAGGTTCGCCTTCCTCTGATGTGCCCTGTATTTTATAACTGAACTCGCTGCGCGTGAGGTAAGTAAATTTGGAAGCTTTTAGATTTATAGCTTGTCATGGTTCGCCTTCCTTCTATGTGCCCCAAATTTTAATACCGGATACGCTGCACGTGTGGTAGGTTGGTTATGGTCGCTTTGGGTTTTAATTTTTTTTCTCGCTTTCGCTCGCCTTCTTCCAATGTGTCACGAATTCTATTATCAAACGCATTGCGCATGGGGTAAGTAGGTTTGTAAACTTTGATTAGAGATTTACCGCGTGTCGAGGTTAGCCTTCATTCAATGTGCCGTGTATTTTATAATTGAACTCGTTGCGCGTGGGGTAGGTGGGTTTAAAGCTTTAGTTTTAGATTTACAGCTAGTCGAAGTACGCCTTCCTCCGATGTGCCCCGTATTCTATTATGAAACTTGGTGCGCGTGGGGTGAGTAAGATTGGAAGCTTAGGTTTTATATTTTGTACTCGCTCTTTCTCGCCTTCCTTCTATGTGACCCGTATTTTATTAGCAAACTCGGTGCTCGTCGGGTAATTTGGTTTTGAAGCTTTGGTTTTAGATTTACAGCGAGTCGAGGCTCACCTTCCTTCGATGTGCCGCGTATTTTATTAGCAAACTCGGTGCTCGTGGTGTAAGTTGGTTTTGAAGCTTTGGTTTTAGATTTACAGCGAGTCGAGGCTCACCTTCCTTCGATGTGCCGCGTATTTTATTAGCAAACTCGGTGCTCGTGGGGTAAGTTGGTTTTGAAGCTTTGGTTTTAGATTTACAGCGTGTCTAGGTTCGACTTCCTCCGATGTGCCCCGTATTTTATTATGAAACTTGCTGCGCGTGGGGTAAGTAAGTTTGGAAGCTTAGGTTTTATATTTTGTTCTCGCTCGTTCAAGCCTTCCTCTGATATGTCCCATATTTTATTACCGAACTGGCTGCCCGTGTGGTAGGTTGGTTATGGTCGCTTTGGGTTTTAATTTTTTTTCTCGCTTACACTCGCCTTCTTCCAATGTGTCACGAATTCTATTATCAAACGCATTGCGCATGGGGTAAGTAGGATTGTAAACGTTGATTTCAGATTTTCAGCGTGTCGAGGTTAGCCTTCCTTCGAAGTGCCGCGTATTTTAACTCGCTGCGCGTGGGTAGGTGGATTTAAAGCTTTAGTTTTAGATTTACAGCATGTCGAGGTTCGCCTTCCTCCGATTTAAATTTTTGTTTCGCTCTCGCTCGACTTCCTCCGATGTGCCCCGTATTTTATTATGAAACTTGCTGCACGTGGGGTAAGTAAGTTTGGAAGCTTAGGTTTTATATTTTGTTCTCGCTCGTTCAAGCATTCCTCCGATATGTCCCATATTTTATTACCGAACTGGCTGCCCGTGTGGTAGGTTGGTTATGGTCGCTTTGGGTTTTAATTTTTTTTCTCGCTTTCACTCGCCTTCTTCCAATGTGTCACGAATTCTATTATAAAACGCATTGCGCATGGGCTAAGAAGGTTTGTAAACGTTGATTTGAGATTTTCAGCGTGTCGAGGTTAGCCTTCCTCCGATGTGCCCCATATTTTATTATGAAACTGGCTGCGATTGGTGTGAGTAAGTTTTGAAGCTTTAGTTTTAGATTTACAGCGTGTCGAGGTTAGCCTTGCTTCGATGTGCCGCGTATTTTATAATTGAACTCGCTGCGCGTGGGGTAGCTGGGTTTAAAGCTTTAGTATTGGATTTACAGCGTGTCGGGGTTCGCCTTCCACCGATTTAGATTTTTGTTTCGCTCTCGCTCGACTTCCTCCGATGTGCCCCGTATTTTATTAGCAAACTCGGTGCTCGTGGGGTAAGTTGGTTTTGAAGCTTTGGTTTTAGATTTACAGCGTGTCGAGGTTCGCCTTCCTTTGATGAGCCGCGCATTTTATAAGTGAACTCGGTGCTCGTGGGGTAAGTTGATTTTGAAGCTTTGGTTTTAGATTTACAGCTAGTCGAAGTACGCCTTCCTCCGATGTGCCCCGTATTTTATTATGAAACTGGCTGCGCGTGGGGTAAGTAAGTTTGAAGCTTTGGTTTCAGATTTATAGCGTGTCGAGGTTCGCCTTCCTCTGATGTTCCCCCGTATTTTATTATGAAACTCGCTGCGCATGGGGCAGGTGGGTTTAAAGCTTTAGTTTTAGATTTACAGCATGTCGAGATTCGCCTTCCTCCGATATGTCCCATATTTTATTACCGAACTGGCTGCCCGTGTGGTAGGTTGGTTATGGTCGCTTTTGGTTTTAATTTTTTTTCTCGCTTTCGCCCGCCATCCTCTGATGTGCCCCGTATTTTATTATCAAACTCGCTGCGCATGGGGCAGGTGGGTTTAAAACTTTAGTTTTAGATTTACAGCTAGTCGAAGTACGCCTTCCTCCGACGTGCCCCGTATTCTATTATGAAACTTGCTGCGCGTGGGGTGAGTAAGTTTGGAAGCTTTTGTTTTAGGTTTTGTACTCGCTCTATCTCGCCTTCGTTCTATGTGCCACGTATTATATTATCAAACTCGCTGCGAATGGGGTAGGTGGGTTTAAAGCTTTAGTTTTAGATTTACAGCATGTCGAGATTCGCCTTCCTCCGATATGTCCCATATTTTATTACCGAACTGGCTGCCCGTGTGGTAGGTTGGTTATGGTCGCTTTGGGTTTTAATTTTTTTTCTCGCTATCGCTCGCCTTCTTCCAATGTGTCACGAATTCTATTATCAAACGCATTGCGCATGGGGTAAGTAGGATTGTAAACGTTGATTTCAGATTTTCAGCGTGTCGAGGTTAGCCTTCCTTCGAAGTGCCGCGTATTTTATAATTTAACTCGCTGCGCGTGGGAAGGTGGATTTAAAGCTTTAGTTTTAGATTTACAGCATGTCGAGGTTCGCCTTCCTCCGATTTAGATTATTGTTTCGCTCTCGCTCGACTTCCTCCGATGTGCCCCGTATTTTATTATGAAACTTGTTGCACGTGGGGTAAGTAAGTTTGGAAGCTTAGGTTTTATATTTTGTTCTCGCTCGTTCAAGCATTCCTGCGATATGTCCCATATTTTATTACCGAACTGGCTGCCCGTGTGGTAGGTTGGTTATGGTCGCTTTTGGTTTTAATTTTTTTTCTCGCTTTCGCTCGGCTTCCTCTGATGTGCCCCGTATTTTATTATCAAACTCGCTGCGCATGGGGCAGGTGGGTTTAAAGCTTTAGTTTTAGATTTACAGCTAGTAGAAGTACGCCTTCCTCTGATATGCCCCGTATTTTATTATGAAACTTGCTGCGCGTAGGGTAAGTAAGATTGGAAGCTTAGGTTTTATATTTTGTTCGCGCTCTTTCACGCCTTCCTACGATATGTCCCATATTTTATTATCAAACTCGGTGCGCATGGGGCAGGTGGATTTAAAACTTTAGTTTTAGATTTACAGCTAGTCGAAGTACGCCTTCCTCCGATGTGCCCCGTATTTTATTATGAAACTTGCTGCGCGTGGGGTGAGTAAGATTGGAAGCTTAGGTTTTATATTTTGTTCTCGCTCATTCAGGCCTTCCTACGATATGCCCCATATTTTATTATCAAACTCGCTGCGCATGGGTCAGGTGGGTTTAAAGCTTTAGTTTTAGATTTACAGCTAGTCGAAGTACGCCTTCCTCCGATGTGCCCCGTATTCTATTATGAAACTTGCTGCGCGTGGGGTGAGTAAGATTGGAAGCTTAGGTTTTATATTTTGTTCTCGCTCGTTCACGCCTTCCTTCTATGTGCGACGTATTATATTATCAAACTCGCTGCGCATGTGGTTAGTTTTAGATTTACAGCTAGTCGAAGTACGCCTTCCTCCGACGTGCCCCGTATTCTATTATGAAACTTGCTGCGCGTGGGGTGAGTAAGTTTGGAAGCTTTTGTTTTAGGTTTTGTACTCGCTCTATCTCGCCTTCCTTCTATGTGCCACGTATTATATTATCAACCTCGCTGCGCGTGGGGTAGGTGGGTTTAAAGCTTTAGTTTTAGATTTACAGCATGTCGAGGTTCGCCATCCTCCGATATGTCCCATATTTTATTACCGAACTGGCTGCCCGTGTGGTAGGTTGGTTATGGTCGCTTTTGGTTTTAATTTTTTTTCTCGCTTTCGCTCGCCTTCCTCTGATGTGCCCCGTATTTTATTATCAAACTCGCTGCGCATGGGGCAGGTGGGTTTAAAGCTTTAGTTTTAGATTTACAGCTAGTAGAAGTACGCCTTCCTCCGATGTGCCCCGTATTTTATTATGAAACTTGCTACGCGTGGGGTGAGTAAGATTGGAAGCTTAGGTTTTATATTTTGTTCTCGCTCGTTCACGCCTTCCTTCTATGTGCGACGTATTATATTATCAAACTCGCTGCGCATGGGGCAGGTGGGTTTAAAACTTTAGTTTTAGATTTACAGCTAGTCGAAGTACGCCTTCCTCCGATGTGCCCCGTATTTTATTATGAAACTTGCTGCGCGTGGGGTGAGTAAGATTGGAAGCTTAGGTTTTATATTTTGTTCTCGCTCATTCAGGCCTTCCTACGATATGCCCCATATTTTATTATCAAACTCGCTGCGCATGAGTCAGGTGGGTTTAAAACTTTAATTTTATATTTACAGCTTGTCGAGGTTCGCCTTCCACCGATATGCCCGGCATTTTATTATGAAACTTGTTGCGCGTGGGGTAAGTAAGTTTGGAAGCTTTGGTTTTAGATTTTGTCCTAGCTATTTCTCGCCTTCCTTCGATGTGCGACGTATTATATTATCAAACTCGCTGCGCGTGGGGTAGGTTGGTTTAAAGCTTTAGTTTTAGATTTGCAGCATGTCGAGGTTCGCCTTGCTCCGATGTGCCCGTGTGGTAGGTTGTTTATGGTCGCATTGGGTTTCATTTTTTTTTCTCGCTTTCGCTCGCCTTGCTCCGATGTGCCGCGTATTTTATTAGCAAACTCGGTGCTCGTGGGGTAAGTTGGTTTTGAAGCTTTGGTTTTAGATTTACAGCGAGTCGAGGCTCACCTTCCTTCGATGTGCCGCGTATTTTATTAGCAAACTCGGTGCTCGTGAGGTAAGTTGGTTTCGAAGCTTTGGTTTTAGATTTACAGCTAGTCGAAGTACGCCTTCCTCCGATGTGCCCCGTATTCTATTATGAAACTTGCTGCGCGTGGGGTGAGTAAGATTGGAAGCTTAGGTTTTATATTTTGTTCTCGCTCGTTCACGCCTTCCTTCTATGTGCGACGTATTATATTATCAAACTCGCTGCGCATGTGGTTAGTTTTAGATTTACAGCTAGTCGAAGTACGCCTTCCTCCGACGTGCCCCGTATTCTATTATGAAACTTGCTGCGCGTGGGGTGAGTAAGTTTGGAAGCTTTTGTTTTAGGTTTTGTACTCGCTCTATCTCGCCTTCCTTCTATGTGCCACGTATTATATTATCAACCTCGCTGCGCGTGGGGTAGGTGGGTTTAAAGCTTTAGTTTTAGATTTACAGCATGTCGAGGTTCGCCATCCTCCGATATGTCCCATATTTTATTACCGAACTGGCTGCCCGTGTGGTAGGTTGGTTATGGTCGCTTTTGGTTTTAATTTTTTTTCTCGCTTTCGCTCGCCTTCCTCTGATGTGCCCCGTATTTTATTATCAAACTCGCTGCGCATGGGGCAGGTGGGTTTAAAGCTTTAGTTTTAGATTTACAGCTAGTAGAAGTACGCCTTCCTCTGATATGCCCCGTATTTTATTATCAAACTCGCTGCGAATGGGGTAGGTGGTTTAACGCTTTAGTTTTAGATTTACAGCGTTTCGAGGTTCGCCTTCCTCTGATGTGCCCTGTATTTTATTATCAAACTCGCTGCGCATGGGTCAGGTGGGTTCAAAGCTTTAGTTTTAGATTTACAGCTTGTCGAGGTTCACCTTCCACCGATATGCCCCGTATTTTATTATGAAACTTGTTGCGCGTGGGGTAAGTAAGTTTGGAAGCTTTGGTTTTAGATTTTGTCCTCGCTCTTTTTCGCCTTCCTTCGATGTGCGATGTATTATATTATCAAACTCGCTGCGCGTGGGGTAGGTGGGTTTGAAGCTTTAGTTTTAGATTTACAGCATGTCGAGGTTCGCCTCCCTCCGATGTGCCGCGTATTTTATAATTGAACTCGCTGCGCGTAAGGCAGATGGGTTTAAAACTTTAGTTTTAGATTCACAGCTTGTCGATGTTCGCCTTCATCCAATGTGCTCCTATTTTATTATGAAACTTGCTGCGTGTGGGGTAAGTAAGTTTCCAAGCATTTGTTTTGGATTTACGGCTTGTCGAGGTTCGCCTTTCTTCGATAAGCCACGTGTTCTATTATCATACTCGCTGCGCGTGGGGTAAGTAGGTTTGTAAGCTTTGATTTGAGATTTACAGCGTGTCGAGGTTCGCCTTCTTTCGATGTGCCACGTATTTTATAATTGAACTCGCTGCGCGTGAGGTAGGTCCGTTTAAAGCTTTAATTTTAGATTGACAGCTTGTCGATATTCGGCTTCATTCGATGTGCCCCGTATTTTATTAGTAAACTTGCTGCACGTAGGGTAGGCGGAATTGGGGCTTTAGTTATAGATTGACAGCATGTCGAGGTTCGCCTTCATTCGATGTGCCACGTATTTTATTAATGAATTCGCTGCGGATGGGGTAGGCGGGTTCGGGGCTATAGTTTAAGATTTACAGATTTAGTTTTAAAGATTTAGTATTAGATTTACAGCATTTTGATATACGCCTTCCTCTGATGTGCCCCTATTTTATTATGAAACTTGCTGCGCGTGGGGTAAGTAAGTTTCGAAGCATTTGTTTTGGATTTATTTCTCGCTCTTGCTCACCTTCCTTCCATGTGCCCCGTATTTTATTATCAAACTAGCTGTGCATGGGGTAAGTGGGTTTGAAAGCTTTGATTTGAGATTTACAGCGTGTCGAGGTTTGACTTCCTTGGATGTACCGCGTATTCTATTATCAAACTCGCTGCGCATGGGGTAAATAGGTTTGGAATCTTTGATTTTAGATTTACTGAATGTCGAGGTTCGCCTTCCTTCTATGTGCCCCAAATTTTATTACCGAATTGGATGCACGTGTGGTAGGTTGGTTATGGTCGCTTTGGGTTTTAATTAGTTTTCTCGCTTTCGCACGCCTTCCTCCAATGTGTCACGAATTCTATTATCAAACGCATTGTGCGTGGGGTAAGTAAGTTTGGAAGCTTTGGTTTTAGATTTTGTTCTCGCTCTTTGTCGCCTTCCTTCTATGTGCCCCGTATTATATTATCAAACTCGCTGCGCATGGGGTAGGTGGTTTTAAACCTTTATTTCTAGATTTACAGCATGTCGAGGTTCGCCTTCTCCGATATGTCCCATATTTTATTACCGAACTCGCTGCACGTGTGGTAGGTTGGTTATGGTCGCTTTTGGTTTTAATTTTTTTTCTCGCTTTCGCTCGCCTTCCTCTGATGTGCCCCGTATTTTATTATCAAACTCGCTGCGCATGGGGCAGGTGGGTTTAAAGCTTTAGTTTTAGATTTACAGCTAGTAGAAGTACGCCTTCCTCCGATGTGCCCCGTATTTTATTATGAAACTTGCTACGCGTGGGGTGAGTAAGATTGGAAGCTTAGGTTTTATATTTTGTTCTCGCTCGTTCACGCCTTCCTTCTATGTGCGACGTATTATATTATCAAACTCGCTGCGCATGGGGCAGGTGGGTTTAAAACTTTAGTTTTAGATTTACAGCTAGTCGAAGTACGCCTTCCTCCGATGTGCCCCGTATTTTATTATGAAACTTGCTGCGCGTGGGGTGAGTAAGATTGGAAGCTTAGGTTTTATATTTTGTTCTCGCTCATTCAGGCCTTCCTACGATATGCCCCATATTTTATTATCAAACTCGCTGCGCATGAGTCAGGTGGGTTTAAAACTTTAATTTTATATTTACAGCTTGTCGAGGTTCGCCTTCCACCGATATGCCCGGCATTTTATTATGAAACTTGTTGCGCGTGGGGTAAGTAAGTTTGGAAGCTTTGGTTTTAGATTTTGTCCTAGCTATTTCTCGCCTTCCTTCGATGTGCGACGTATTATATTATCAAACTCGCTGCGCGTGGGGTAGGTTGGTTTAAAGCTTTAGTTTTAGATTTGCAGCATGTCGAGGTTCGCCTTGCTCCGATGTGCCCGTGTGGTAGGTTGTTTATGGTCGCATTGGGTTTCATTTTTTTTTCTCGCTTTCGCTCGCCTTGCTCCGATGTGCCGCGTATTTTATTAGCAAACTCGGTGCTCGTGGGGTAAGTTGGTTTTGAAGCTTTGGTTTTAGATTTACAGCGAGTCGAGGCTCACCTTCCTTCGATGTGCCGCGTATTTTATTAGCAAACTCGGTGCTCGTGAGGTAAGTTGGTTTCGAAGCTTTGGTTTTAGATTTACAGCTAGTCGAAGTACGCCTTCCTCCGATGTGCCCCGTATTCTATTATGAAACTTGCTGCGCGTGGGGTGAGTAAGATTGGAAGCTTAGGTTTTATATTTTGTTCTCGCTCGTTCACGCCTTCCTTCTATGTGCGACGTATTATATTATCAAACTCGCTGCGCATGTGGTTAGTTTTAGATTTACAGCTAGTCGAAGTACGCCTTCCTCCGACGTGCCCCGTATTCTATTATGAAACTTGCTGCGCGTGGGGTGAGTAAGTTTGGAAGCTTTTGTTTTAGGTTTTGTACTCGCTCTATCTCGCCTTCCTTCTATGTGCCACGTATTATATTATCAACCTCGCTGCGCGTGGGGTAGGTGGGTTTAAAGCTTTAGTTTTAGATTTACAGCATGTCGAGGTTCGCCATCCTCCGATATGTCCCATATTTTATTACCGAACTGGCTGCCCGTGTGGTAGGTTGGTTATGGTCGCTTTTGGTTTTAATTTTTTTTCTCGCTTTCGCTCGCCTTCCTCTGATGTGCCCCGTATTTTATTATCAAACTCGCTGCGCATGGGGCAGGTGGGTTTAAAGCTTTAGTTTTAGATTTACAGCTAGTAGAAGTACGCCTTCCTCTGATATGCCCCGTATTTTATTATCAAACTCGCTGCGAATGGGGTAGGTGGTTTAACGCTTTAGTTTTAGATTTACAGCGTTTCGAGGTTCGCCTTCCTCTGATGTGCCCTGTATTTTATTATCAAACTCGCTGCGCATGGGTCAGGTGGGTTCAAAGCTTTAGTTTTAGATTTACAGCTTGTCGAGGTTCACCTTCCACCGATATGCCCCGTATTTTATTATGAAACTTGTTGCGCGTGGGGTAAGTAAGTTTGGAAGCTTTGGTTTTAGATTTTGTCCTCGCTCTTTTTCGCCTTCCTTCGATGTGCGATGTATTATATTATCAAACTCGCTGCGCGTGGGGTAGGTGGGTTTGAAGCTTTAGTTTTAGATTTACAGCATGTCGAGGTTCGCCTCCCTCCGATGTGCCGCGTATTTTATAATTGAACTCGCTGCGCGTAAGGCAGATGGGTTTAAAACTTTAGTTTTAGATTCACAGCTTGTCGATGTTCGCCTTCATCCAATGTGCTCCTATTTTATTATGAAACTTGCTGCGTGTGGGGTAAGTAAGTTTCCAAGCATTTGTTTTGGATTTACGGCTTGTCGAGGTTCGCCTTTCTTCGATAAGCCACGTGTTCTATTATCATACTCGCTGCGCGTGGGGTAAGTAGGTTTGTAAGCTTTGATTTGAGATTTACAGCGTGTCGAGGTTCGCCTTCTTTCGATGTGCCACG
The DNA here is from genome assembly GCF_009193385.2 of Nasonia vitripennis. Classification (NCBI taxonomy): domain Eukaryota; kingdom Metazoa; phylum Arthropoda; class Insecta; order Hymenoptera; family Pteromalidae; genus Nasonia; species Nasonia vitripennis. Next base: position 101,021 of record NW_022279781.1, read on the forward strand.
TATTTTATAATTGAACTCGCTGCGCGTGAGGTAGGTCCGTTTAAAGCTTTAATTTTAGATTGACAGCTTGTCGATATTCGGCTTCATTCGATGTGCCCCGTATTTTATTAGTAAACTTGCTGCACGTAGGGTAGGCGGAATTGGGGCTTTAGTTATAGATTGACAGCATGTCGAGGTTCGCCTTCATTCGATGTGCCACGTATTTTATTAATGAATTCGCTGCGGATGGGGTAGGCGGGTTCGGGGCTATAGTTTAAGATTTACAGATTTAGTTTTAAAGATTTAGTATTAGATTTACAGCATTTTGATATACGCCTTCCTCTGATGTGCCCCTATTTTATTATGAAACTTGCTGCGCGTGGGGTAAGTAAGTTTCGAAGCATTTGTTTTGGATTTATTTCTCGCTCTTGCTCACCTTCCTTCCATGTGCCCCGTATTTTATTATCAAACTAGCTGTGCATGGGGTAAGTGGGTTTGAAAGCTTTGATTTGAGATTTACAGCGTGTCGAGGTTTGACTTCCTTGGATGTACCGCGTATTCTATTATCAAACTCGCTGCGCATGGGGTAAATAGGTTTGGAATCTTTGATTTTAGATTTACTGAATGTCGAGGTTCGCCTTCCTTCTATGTGCCCCAAATTTTATTACCGAATTGGATGCACGTGTGGTAGGTTGGTTATGGTCGCTTTGGGTTTTAATTAGTTTTCTCGCTTTCGCACGCCTTCCTCCAATGTGTCACGAATTCTATTATCAAACGCATTGTGCGTGGGGTAAGTAAGTTTGGAAGCTTTGGTTTTAGATTTTGTTCTCGCTCTTTGTCGCCTTCCTTCTATGTGCCCCGTATTATATTATCAAACTCGCTGCGCATGGGGTAGGTGGTTTTAAACCTTTATTTCTAGATTTACAGCATGTCGAGGTTCGCCTTCTCCGATATGTCCCATATTTTATTACCGAACTCGCTGCACGTGTGGTAGGTTGGTTATGGTCGCATTGCGTTTTAATTTTTTTTCTAGCTTTCGCTCGCCTTTCTCTGATGTGCCCCGTATTTTATTATAAATCTTGCTGCGCGTGGGGTAAGTAAGTTTGGAAGCTTAGGTTTTATATTTTGTTCTCGCTCGTTCACGCCTTCCTACGATGAGCCCCCTATTTTATTATGAAACTTGCTGCGCGTGGGGTAAGTAAGTTTCGAAGCATTTGTTTTAGATTTTTGTCTCGCTCTCGTTCGCATTCTTTCGATGTGCCACGTATTATATTATCAAACGCAATGCGCGTGGGGTATGTAGGTTTGGAACCTTTGATTTGAGATTTACAGCGTGTCTAGGTTCGCCTTCCTTCGATGTGCCGCGTATTTTATAATTGAACTCGCTGCGCGTGGTGTGGGTGGGTTTAAAGCTTTAGTTTTAGATTTACAGCATGTCGAGGTTCGCCATCCTCCGATATGTCCCATATTTTATTACCGAACTGGCTGCCCGTGTGGTAGGTTGGTTATGGTCGCTTTTGGTTTTAATTTTTTTTCTCGCTTTCGCTCGCCTTCCTATGATGTGCCCGTATTTTATTATCAAACTCGCTGCGCATGGGTCAGGTGGGTTTATAGCTTTAGTTTTAGATTTACAGCTTGTCGAGGTTCGCCTTCCACCGATATGCCCCGTATTTTATTATGAAACTTGTTGCGCGTGGGGTAAGTAAGTTTGGAAGCTTAGGTTTTATATTTTGTTCTCGCTCGTTCACGTCTTTCTAAGATATGCCCCATATTTTATTATCAAACTCGCTGCGAATGGGGTAGGTGGGTTTAAAGCTTTGGTTTTAGATTTACAGCGTTTCGAGGTTCGCCTTCCTCTGATGTGCCCTGTATTTTATTATGAAACTTGCTGCGCGTGGGGTAAGTAGGTTTGTAAGCTTTGATTTGAGATTTACAGCGTGTCGAGGTTCGCCTTCTTTCGATGCGCCACGTATTTTATAATTGAACTCGCTGCGCGTGAGGTAGGTCCGTTTAAAGCTTTAATTTTAGATTGACAGCTTGTCGATATTCGCCTTCATCCGATGTGCCCCTATTTTATTATGAAACTTGCTGCGCGTGGGGTAAGTAAGTTTCGAAGCATTTGTTTTGGATTTATTTCTCGCTCTTGCTCACCTTCCTTCCATGTATCCCGTATTTTATTATCAAACTAGCTGTGCATGGGGTAAGTGGGTTTGAAAGCTTTGATTTGAGATTTACAGCGTGTCGAGGTTTGACTTCCTTGGATGTACCGCGTATTCTATTATCAAACTCGCTGCGCATGGGGTAAATAGGTTTGGAATCTTTGATTTTAGATTTACTGAATGTCGAGGTTCGCCTTCCTTCTATGTGCCCCAAATTTTATTACCGAACTCGCTGCACGTGTGGTAGGTTGGTTATGGTCGCATTGGGTTTTAATTTTTTTTATATAATATATATATATATATAAAATTTGCAAACAAAACGGTAGTTAGATTGGAAAATAAAGCATTAAAACAGAAATATAAAATGGCGAGTTCAAAGAAAGATTGGGTGAGTGACCTGCTTGCGCTCATCGGCGATCGCGCTCACCTGACGTTGCAGTATCAGCAAGGCGATTGAAAGAAGCGCTTCAAATTGGTAGCGGTTGTGTAACTAGGTCAATCGAGAATATTCAAAACATATGTGAAGAAATTAATTACGCGTATGCCCAATATTCCGTGTAATTAGTGGTTCATTAATCGATATAAAAGCGCGTTATTTTATTCAATGAAAGATAATATTAGTGTAGGAAGTACGGTTAAAAAGAATCATAAAAGGGGTGGTAAAAAGATATTTTTACGAAAACTATTAAATGAAAAATCTAAATTAATAGAAGAATTGAGGAAATTAAATAAAAAAATAGATTCAGTTTTTCGATCGCAAGAAGTTAGGCAGCCAAAAATAATAAACAAACAAGTAGAACGATCAGAGTTTTAAAAAGAAATCGGCAACAAATTTGAAGAGTTATTTAATTTTGCTATAACTGAATTGAATAAAAATAAATAAATTTTAAATCGTAGAATCATACAGGATCTTAAAACCGTTTAAAGAATACTTATATCGCAGGACGTCACAATTAAGTTCTCAGCAACATTCTGTGACAGTGCACACGCACACACCCAAAACAGCGTGCACACAGCGCATACAAGCGCGTAAGCAGCGCTTACGCTCACCACACAGACACTACACGACACGCGCCTACGAGACGCATGCCGAGGCGACAGAAGTCGCCCGCGAAGCATAAGCATAGGACAAGCAAGGTAGGTGCGAAAGAGAGAGAGAGAGAGAGAGAGAGTATAGCGCGACACGAGAGCCAGCGCTATACCCAAAACGGCGCCTAGTCACCGAGAAACAAACATCAGCTCACCCCTAACGGCGAAGATGGGGAAGCCGACACACCAGGCAACGAAACCGAGCCTGGTCACTCTTCTGATAGCTGCGATAGCAGCAAGAGGTACCCGGCGCTCTCGGCGAGGCGAGCAGTGAGCGGAGCTGGATTCATGATCCCGATCAGAGGGCGAGCATCAGTCCGATCGGAGAGAGAAAGGCGTAGCCGCAGGTAGAATGTCCAGGGCGTGCGAGGGCGAGAAGAGACAGGGCACGACCAGATCAACGGATTCCCGGAGCAGCGCGTGACCGACTCCGAGCGACGCAGCAGAAGCCGACGGCGCACCGAATATTCTGTAAGTGTCGGCGCGCAGCGCACCTGTTACTTTCTCTCTCTCTCTCTCTCTCTCTCTCTCTCTCTCTCTCTCTCTCTCTCTCTCCCTTTTTTTTCTCACGAACACGCTCTCACACATCACTCCTTACTCTTAATTACTAATCTAGTCACACACACACACACACACACACACACGGGTAAATATAATTAGTGATAAAACGCGTTCACTATACACTATACACTCACACACAAACACAAAATATCACTATACGATGTCAACTGCCTCGTCTTCTTCACTTGCTTCTATATTCATGACGACAGGCTTTTCCAGGTCAGCTAAGTCATCGGGAGATGCAGGCGAGTCAAACTGAAAAAATTCTTCTTCTATATCAATTTGCATGGCGGCATCGTCCACGGCCTCCACCTCCACTTCCTCCGCCTCCTGCACTTCCTCTTCCTGCTCCTCTCTTTTCGTGATTTCCACTATAGCAGCATCTTCATTGGTATACACCTGTGTAAAGATACACACAATTAACTTATTATGGCAAACAAAAGATATTTATGTTACGAACTAACCTGCTGCTGCACCAACTCCTCGGCAACCTCCTCCGTCGCATCCCTATTCGCTATTCCTACGCTGCAACACCACAGTTCTCTTCTGCTGCACGTCGTACAGCGTCGCGCCCTGCACTCCGTGCAGTACGTCCAGCGTGTGTGTATGGTCATACGCTTCATCACCCGCGCACATACTTCACATACATCCCCAAGCTTAGGGATGTAGTAATTGACGGAGCCGATGGAAGGTGAACTTTTCATGATGTGCAGCGTGCGTTTGATTTCTTCACGCTCCTCATACAGCTCAGCATACGTGTCGCGGTGCTGCTGTATGAGCCGCGACGTACGCTCCATCCGTGATTTTAGGAGAGAGCATTTCTCCTCCAACTGACGTAAAACAACACTTTTCACAGACATCCTAGTGGAACTACGATCAACTTAGAACTGACGACTGTAGTCGAAGCAGTCATCTGTAGGGCCTAGGAGAAGGAGGGACGAAGGAGAAAAATTTAGACTTGTGCTGATTATTGTTCGATACCGCACGTGTGCTCGTACACCCGATACCCGAACGAGCTGGCTGACGCGTTGTGCAGCGAAATGCTTGACGGATACGGGATACTTTTTACGAACGCGAGAGAGCATAACCTTTGACTCTCAAGTGCTCTTCGCAGGAAGTTGATATTTTTTAGTATCCAACTAATACACGAGAACAACTATACATGTTTGATACTGCTTGCTGCTCGACGAACACGGGATACTATTTTTATGATTGTGTGTGTGTGTGTGAGAGAGAGAGAGAGAGAGAGAGAGAGAGAGAGAGAGAGAGAGAGAGAGCATGATCTTTGACTCTCGACTGCTCTAAGCGTGAACTTGATATTTTTAGTATCTACTCGGCGGCAAGAGTCTTTGCAGTCGATACCTATGCGCGGAAAAAATGGATCAGTGTGACAAAACAACGGTTCAGAGTAATCTCAAATGTAATTAACACGTGGATTCTCGGAACCGTATACTTGATACTGCTTGTATGAGAATCGCTATGGTCATCGCTTGCACGGGAAGTCGAATGCTATTAAATGTGATAGAGCATTGCTTTCAACCGCCTTGTATCGTGCGAGAATCGTCGACGGTATCATTATTTCAGATTGTTATGTATCTTGGACCCGTGAGAGCGTAGGTAATATAATACCTATTAATCAGTTGATCCTCTTACCGTGTAAGTGACATTCGGCGAAATTTTGATACTCGCGAATGATAAAGCTGAGGCAAAACTTATCACAGGATGTTATTTTTTGCGCTTTATACTGTTGCGCGAGTCTACACATCCCCCCACTAGCAAGACGTATTTATACTATATAAACCCTACGTTGACCTCAGGAGCTCAGTACTCATGAGAGTAGTTGCATTAAATCACGAGCTCGCAAGTATGTATAACGTAGCCGAGGAGTCTTTACGCAGTGTAGTGCTTCGCATCGCGGGCAATCTTCAAGCAAATAGTGTTGTTAGACGCAGGTGTACAAGAAGCTGGTGTCTACGCGTGAAACGCATGGTTGCGTGCCAATTATGACGCGAGTTTTCACGTCTTTTACGATGCTGTGGGCCACGGAAAATTGCACAGCTTCATAGACTCATTTTCAAAAAATGCAACTTAGCTGTGCGATGCGCAGCAGAATTTTGCGCATTTACCTGTGTTGACGCGGTTAATGACAGCATTCGAGGAGAATAATGGTTAGTACATTTTTATTGATTGCAATTTTTCTGCACTATATCGCGTTGTCATTAATAAAAATCATACAGCGCTTGTACTTGACAACGAGGTAAACTGTGCCACAGCTGATAGCGTCGTCTGCTGCTGCTACAAGCTCTGTTTCATTCACTCGCGCGCGCGCGCGGGCGCATACACATATTCGTAACGCATTGTCGTCTGCTCTTGCCGTAGAACGCGTCGACTGCTACGTATGACGCCTAGTGTTTTCAAATCGTCTGCTTCAGCGCTAGGGATATTAGCTTCTTACATCTGTTATATTACATAGCATGCGATGCGTATCTCTCTATCATTACAGTAATATAACGTATAATTATAAAATCAAAGAATATACATCCGCTATATTCTATGACAGTAAGAATACTTTTTTAAACAACTGTTTTTCTCACTATACTTCTTGCTTTTTTTTATTAAAAAAATGTGTAATCAAATATCGGTTAATATTTTGTTTTAATTCATTCGACATCAAAGAGATTTTAATATTCATGTGTTGTATGCATCACTACCTTCGAATACATATAACGTTTATTATAAAAAGTAAGCTCTGTATTTTTAACATAAAATTGTTTTACATTTCAGCGTTAGAAAATTTGTTAGCCGACATAACCTCTGATGAAGATGATGGTATTACAGAATACACATCAAGTGAAAATGTTGAACCTACGTCATCGGGTGAAGGTGAGGAGGAGGAGGTGGAGGAGGAAGAAAGAGAGTCAAGTGAGACAGAAGAGGAGGATGCAGCGCAAGCGGAGAATGCTGTAGCCGATGTACAGTTTGTACCGGCTGAAATGGTGGGGGTGAGCGCTGCCGATGCACACGGAGAGGAATTGCGGGCGGAGGAGAGCGAAGCCGTAAGGAGAGAAGCAGCAGCAGCGGTGGCTGCAGCGGTGCGTCTTCAGGTGAATGAGGCGATGGAGGAGGAAGGTGAAGCAGTAGAGAGAGCGCAGAATAATCACGATACTAGAGCGGAAGAGGCTGAAGATGTACCTGCCAATAGGTATTATCAGCGCATGGCTAATGTTGACCACCTTCTTGCCACATGTACAGAGCCAACAGCTGCTGCTAATAATATTCTACAGCGCTTGATGGAATGAGCAGCTGATGAAAGCGAGAATATTATTGAGTATGCGCAGCATCCATGTGTCAAAAGACGGCAACAAATTCTCGACTTTTTGGCCCGGCCAGGAGAACCCGAAGAAATGCGGTACACAAGAAGAAGCGCTGGAGGATTGGTCACCGAGCATTTTTTACCAGGGAAATCCAAGAGATCGTCAAATTAATGAACGTGAGTATTATGCTGTATTTAAATATACATTTTTCTTGAAATAAATTCTTATTTTTAAATATTATTTAAGTTATTCGACGTGGTCTCGAAGGATTTGCTAAGTACCCCAGGGCTATGAAACAAAATATCATGCGTATCATGTATGTTCGAAGAGCACAAGCAATACGTTAGTTTTTCAATGCTTCTAAAGATAAAAATTCCATACTGTTAGACACTGAAAATTTACCTGAAGTGTTTAATCGCCTGGGATAGAGTTTTTCAGGACCACCAGAAGAATAATTTAAAAATAAGAAAGTGTAAAATAGGGTATTCAAATATTTTGTATTCAATAAATTTTTTCAGAACATAATCACTCTGACGATTCATCTTGTTCTTCTTCTACAACCATTTTTCCCTTATCTACATCATCTTCGAACACCAATACTTCTGTAGAATCGCAGGATTACGAGGTCGATGAAAGTGATTTTTCTATTCAAGTTGGTAGAGGACAAAGAAGAAGAAGAATTGAAAATTCAAGCAGCAATAATGATGATAATTTGTCTGACTACGAACAAGAGTATAATCAGCCCAGTGAGGAGCATGAGGAGGCGGAGGAAGAGATCAGCGAGGAGGAGAATGAGGAGAGAAGCGAAACAGACGATAATATGAATTATCAAGGAGTCGATGAGGAAGGAGATGAGGATATCCAGCCTCCTGTTAATCATTTTGATATTTTCCAACAAAATTCGCATTATATATCTAAGTATAAAATAGAAGGTAGACGTATTGTGCTAAAAATAGATCTCCACCGGAGGATGGTTCTATAAATCCGATAGTTTGGTTGGAATTAGTTATTCGCGATATTTATTCTAATATAATATATAATTTCATTATCTAATGAAAACGACATGATTGGTCTCTGTGAGAAGTTTAAATTTTGCACGAGGCCCGGGTGGGTTATCTTTACGATTAGTAAATAATTTTTTTTACAATGATTTATGGAATTTAATAAGCGGATTAGCTCAGAGTAATGAGGATGTTCAAATAGATGAGAGCTTTATTCTAACATTAACACTTGTTAATATACCTAATGCTGGCCGAGGTGGAAGTAGAAAGAGGATAAATGTTAGCTCAGAGATTGGTTGTATCTATAAGAAATAATGATAATTTATGCTTGCCAAGAGCTTTAATTGTCGGGGAGGCTTTTATGATATATAAACAATTATTTTCAAACGAAGCCATTGATACTTGGAATATTGTCAGAGATAGCAGACGTGGTATGCATAAAGAGCGCGCAAATCTCCTTACTATTAACGCAAACGTCGTAATTCCTGCAATCGGGTGGGTATCTTAATCGAACCCTCAAAGAAAGAATGTTTAGATATTTCACACATAAAAATACACACAGATATATTGACGTTATTCAAAATATTGTTTATGCCTACAATCACACACTGCACATTGGTATAAAAATGATTCCTGGCAAGGTGAATATGCGAAACGCCGATGAGGCTAGAAAAAATTTACAGAAAAGAGCACTAAGTCAGCGTAAACAGTCTAGCGTAGGTATATATAACCGCCTCCGCGGACGTTATTTAATAGCACTTATTTAACGCAGTTGAGCAGCCGAGCACGCGCCAGGCGGCGCGTAGACCCAGCAAACAGAAGCAGCTGAAACAGCTGCATGCAACGGAGGTGTTTCGCGGGCGGAGAGGAATCCTCCGCCGCATCGAGGGAACGCGATCCAGTCGTTCTACGAGTTATTCGTTGATCGAATTCGATATTAGATGATGTGGGTAATCACGGTCTCAGTTTTAAACAAGCTGTGAATACGCGTGCACGAGAGTCTTGTCGAAGTCTTAAATATAAGGCCGCAGATAAAATAGCTGAAATGATGAAGGGGTCTGGATATAAGCGACGTGTTAAGAAGCGAAAATGTCAGTCACGTCTGAGTCGTATAACTGGACGCAGTAGTACCAGCGGTGGTGTGAAGAAAAGACGTGTCGGTAAAAGTAAAGTTAGAAGCTCGAAAAAAAAGAAAGTAAATAGAAAGAAGAGGAAACACAGTGTCTCTGATATTTTTGGATAAACAACGTCAACATTATGGCTTTTCTGCATGCAAACTCATGCGAGTGCATTAAATCCGAATTAGATTTATTTACTTTACCACCGACGCAAACGTCAGTGGAAAATTCACAATTCATACATTACAAGCTCGTTTCATCTCTCACCGACGATGGACCATTGGAATTTGTCGTTCCAGGAGGAAGTGATTATCTTGATCTTGTGCATACAATGCTCAGTATACGCTTGCAGATATTACCTAATGTTGAAATTGAGGCTAATGAGAGTGCCGCAGAGTATTATTTTCAGCGCCTACAATGAATTCTCATCTTAGATCAGCACTTTGGTATTCAGATACTCTTGGTCATATGGAGACACCACCCAACACCCCAGTCACTGATGCACCAGCAAATAAGGGAAATGTTTATCGTTAGTATTTTTCAATTAACGGCGAAACTGTTGATCAAATTGGAGATTTACATTGCGATGTTTTTAATCAAAATAAGTTTTTGCTAAATGGTGTTGAACTACGCTTACGATTAGTGAGAAGGATGCTTTTTGCTTGATGGATGCGTCTGATAACGAGAAATTTAACGTACATATTAAAGAAGCATCACTGATTGTACGTCGTGTTAAAGTGAGTCCAGGGATCATGTTAGCACATGCAAACACTCTCGCAAAAGCCACGGCTAAATATCCAATAAATCGTGTAGAAGTAAAAGCATTTACATTGAACAGTGGTGTTCATGGCGATACACTTGACAATGTTATCCTAGGCCAGATTCCTAAAAGAATAATCATCGGTTTCGTAGATAATAGAGCATTTAATGGGAATAGAAAGTTCAATCCTTTTAATTTTCAACATTTCAACATAAACTATCTTTCACTTTATGTGGATGGAGTACAGATTCTCAGCAAACCGCTACAGCCACGATTTACGGGAAGTAATCCAATATTCGTAGAATGTTATCACACATTATTCTCTGGTACGGGAATACACTTTCTGAATGAATCGCTGACGGTTACACGAACAGATTACAATAAGGGCTATTGCTTTTTTGCTTTTGATCTAACGCCTGATTTATCTACAAACTCATCATTTCATTAGAATCTTATCAAGCATGGTAGTGTTCGAACAGATTACAATAAGGGCTATTGCTTTTTCGCTTTTGATCTAACACCTGATTTATCTGCAAACTCATCATTTCATTGGAATCTTATCAAGCGTGGTAGTGTTCGAGTAGAAGTCAAATTTGAACACGATCTAGCAGTAACAATTAACTACATAATTTATGCCGAATATGACAATGTCTTGGAAATAGATTCAAGTCGACAAATCATAACGTATTTCAATGCTGAGGAAGAGATGGTGGGGATAGAAAGAGAAACAACAGCAGCGCCTTCTACATCGTTAACGGTCGGAAAACAAGATACACTATGCTCAGTTCTCTTTGAACGTTTATACAGTTCACTAGTGCTACTTTACCTTCTGCTGCTGCTGCTGCTAATCGCTCTTAAACTGTCATGGATTACATTATTAACGTTCAAGGTCTGAGAGATCTTAATAACAAATTTATTCCTAAAAAAGTGGCTATACTTGGTCTAAAAAATAGAGCTATTGGACAGTGGATAGTAAAGAGCCCCCACAATTTCACAGAATTGTCTATTGGAATAAAAAGGTCTAACGAATACATCTCTAATCAGTTTCATGGTGTCCGCTGGCATGAAGGTGACATTAGTATGAAATTGCAATTTCATTTACAACAAGTGGCAAAAGTGGCTATACCTGTTATACGTATTTTTACTCGTGGACAAGATAATTGGATATATTTGGAAACTGTCATGTCTCGTGAATTTGTGAATGTGGAAGAAATGTACGCGCCGACTTTTCAAGAATTAAAAAAGAATTATCCGGACAAATTTATGTGTTTAAATCACAGTATCCAAGATATAAACAACACTCGTGATTGTGCTGTCAACCAGGCATATTTATTGAGAAAGTGGTTGCACTCTATTGCCGAGAATATAACCCAGGATTCAGTGCAAACATTTAGCGACGCTTTACACTGTAAACTTCATTCTCGTATTAGAACAGCAACATCTATTTATAGTGGACGTGGAAACGACGTAGTTGATCATAGCTAAAACAATGAATACACGTCAACTGCTGATTCATTCGACAGTGCATAAAAAGAGCGAGCACTGTCAGGAGCCACATCAGTACAGTCTTGTGGAGTTCACAAATCGTTTCTCAAGAGAAGAACCTGTGACTTTCACAGTGTAAAAGTTTTATTTGCCATGGTTCAATCAAGCGACATTGTCCAACCTCGTTTGCAGAATATCCTGCCAAACATGCTGCTGTCTACAACCTACGCAGTTAATAAGTCGAATTCCAAAAGGATTTCTCTTGGATTGGAGTGTCATCAGGGTAGCTTCCGTCCTGTAGTTAAGCTTTCTACAGCTACAGGGAGTTTCAAATCCATAAAATTCGACGTGGCCAGCTGGAAAGTTTTTAAGAATTACTTCGATCTTATCAATACCTATTTTCAAGATGCATACAGATTCCAAAGTGAGTACGGACGACCAACAAAAATATACATGGAAAACCACGATCTGATATTTACAACTTCATACAACACAAAGTCTATACTTATTGAGGAAAGACCTATTGGAACACCTCTCTTTCCAAATATTCTACTAGACGAAAAAGACGAGAACGAAGTTAATAGCGCTTCCGCTGCTTTGGCTGAAAGTGCTACATGTGGTAGTGCTACTCCTGTTGGCGGGAGATATCAACCTCCAAGGGCGAAGAAACAAAAAACGTCCCACATTGAACCTGCTATTTGCATGCATGAATTTACTTTCGATGGACTGAGGATTGTCTTACCATGTGTCGACGAACGTCTCGAGAAACTTGAAGCCTGCGTTACTAGGGTAAATGAAATCATGGTTTATATTACAGAATCTTTAATCGAATGTATTAAAAACGATACAGAAAACTTGATTGAAAATGCCAAATCTACTATGATGAAAACCTACGAGGTATTTCAACAATATTATACTCTATACAGCGTTAATATTAAAATTAATGTTGGTGATAAGTTTGTAAACGATATTGATGAATCATTGGTTAATATAATTATTTGTGAAATTGCTGCCTTAAAATTTATTGATATCTATAGGAATATATATATATATATATATATATATATATATAACAAAGTGAAATAACTCAATATGTATGCACGCACGACTGTTGTATGAATGTGTAAAATTTGTCTAGTGCAGAGGACAATTATTTGTTGTATTTTCAGACACGCGTATAAAAATTTACTATTTTCGAGTACGATTGACATTTTCGTTCTCTCACACCTAAGCATAAGCTAGGTAAATCAATTCGATTTGCTGATGGACAGACAAAAGCTGAGCGTCTAGTCCGACTCTATCGCGAAATACGCATCAAGTGAACGCGTACGCGGCAAATTTCAACCAAAGAGAATTAATAATACTCGAATCAAAATGTCGGATACCGATGAGATACTCCCGTACAGAATTGACGAATTCCTCTCGTCAGTTACTGACGAAAAATTATAACGCGCACTCAAAGAATTAAAACTCGATCTATACGGACCGACATCAGACAGACTCGCGAGACTCCGTAGGTAATTACAGGGCGAATACCACCTCAAAGTTTCCAGGTTTCACTCGGAAAAGAGGAAGAAGCTAAAGCGATACGTGACAAAGCGTTAGAAAGTTTTATTGACAAAATTAGGAATCAAAATCCGAACGTCGAAGAAGCAGCGTGGAATTTTAATGAACAAAAAGTCACAAAGCGAGCGACCCAAAATCCATTAAATCAAGACGATACGTTATTAATCGCGAACACAAAAACGGGTACTATATCCAAAAGAGGCATGAGTAAATTCACCCGAGTAACTTTAGATACGGGAGAACAAATCAAAATACCGAGCGAAGTCGCGAAATTCTGGAAAGCCTCGAACCCGGAAGAACAAGAAAACGCACTAATACAAGAATCAACCCAAAATCAAACGACGCACATACCGATAGGTACGCCGCATAAACAGCGCCCAGTAAAACCGGGTAATCTAGACGAATTAATGAATCGAATACACGAGTTAGCAGCGCAACAACAGGATTTAATCCGAAAATACGAAGAATTGCGAACTTTAAATAACCAACTAAGCGCACGTAATGTACAGTTAGAAGCAACGATCCGCGGAACCAACAGTTCACAACCACGCCGAACACCATTCAATATTAGAGGCGAAAACAAACCGAGAGATGTAGCCAAACCAGTCGCGTCCTGGGATTTTAGATTTAGCGGAGACGGCGAAGAATTATTGATCGATCAATTTCTAAGCCGAGTGCAAGAATGCCGAATAACAGCAGCTCTTACCGACGAAGAATTGCTGAGAAGTTTACCGTTATTATTAAAAGAACCAGCGCTTGACGCACTTCGCGTAAATCAAGAAAAACCGAATGAAACGATGAATAATTATTTAAACGCAATGCTAGCGATGGTCAATAAATTACCAGAACAATGGACCGATCAAAAGAAAATAAATCGTATTTACAGTAATATACGCGGAGAATTTTTCACGTTGTTACGTTCTTTCAAAAACGAAAGCCTCATAATTTATTTGAGTCAAGCGAGAACAATAGGTCAAACCTACGAAACCGGAAAACGCGTAAATGAAAAATCAGCTAACGCCACATCGCCAAAATCGAATGTAGATAAAACGTGACACAATGGCATCTCAGCCAACACATAGAAAAAGCCCGAAACTAATATAAACACAGTAAGAACTAACGAAATTTCGAGAATCAATCAAGGCGACAGTCACGAACTACATAAATCCGAAATCGTCTCAAAATTCGAACGGACTCAACAACAATCCGAACCAACAAGGCGGCAGCCAAGATAATAATCCAAACAATCCGCAGAACACCGGTAATAATTATTCGCGTGGCAATAAACGGTACAATAACCGGTATAGAGAACGAAATAATAACAACCGTGGATACTATAACAACAACAATAACAATGGAGATAGAAATAACCCCGAAAACGACAGCAACTGGGGAGATCAGCAGGCTAATAATAACTCACAAAATAATAGAGGGGGTCCCAACAATCGTGGTGGATATCAAAACGTCGGCAACAGAGGCGGTTACAATAATAACAGAGGAATGGGCAGCTACAGCGGAAATAACGAGAACCCCAATCCGAATCAGAACCTCGGTCCACCTACGAACACTATAGAAACCGAAGAGATGGGAAACGAGGAGTGGGCAGCGTAAGTGAGACCACTACGCTAGCCAAAAAGTCTAAGGTCTCAAAATTAAGAAAGGGAAAATTAAAAAACGGCGATACCAGGCAGCCCAGAATTAACTCGCAGGAGCCACTGTCAGTACCGGACGCGGGAAAACCAGTAGAACATCCGCGATATTGGCTACAATTAAAAGTCGGCAATACGGAATTTAAAGCCTTAGTTGACTTAGGGGCAGCACGTACAATAATAGGAAAACACGAAAAAAAAGCGCGAAGGTTAGGCGCGGAAATTAAACCGACGATTTACAAAAATGACGTAATGGCGAACGGCTCTCCCGAGCCAATCGATGGAGAAATGACCGTACCGTTGGAAATAGCGGGAGTGAGCAAAAGAGTGCAAATTCTCGTTATCCCCGGAATACCGACCGATTTCATTCTGGGCATAGACTTAGTACGTTTATTCGGTATGAAAATAGACGCACGCCGCGATACATTCAAACTCCCAGACCGAAAAGACAAGAAAGAAATTGCTTTCGAAGTGTGGTCAATCGATACATGTGATAGTCCGATAAACGTCGCTAGTTGCGGATTTTCCCAAATATCGGCTAGCGAGCAATAGCAGATCAACAATCTGATAGACGAGCTACTGCCGCGCGACGGACAACACGACAAAATCCTAAAAGCAACTAACCTCGTTGAACACGAAATACAATTATTACCTAACGTGAAACTAGTTAAACAAAGATACCACCCAGTTTCGGATAAAATGCAAAAAATAATGTCAGACCAGTTAGATAAATTAATAGAAGCAGGAATAGTCGAAAAGTCGCACAGCGCATGGAACAGCCCGATAGTCATGGTGAAAAAGAGCAACGGTTCATTTAGAATGTGCGTAAATATGCAGGTCGCGAATAGTTTATCAAAGAAAAACGCGTATCCATTACCCTATATGGATGCTATTTTAAATAAATTAAAACGCGCAAAGTAAATAACCACGATCGCCTTAAGCAATGCGTATCACCAAATACGACTGACGGAAGCGTCGAAAGAAATTACGGCGTTTACGATATCGGGCCGCGGATTATGGCAATATACGCGTTTACCCATGCGACTGAGCGGGAGCGGAGCGACATTCCAGAGGCTGCTAGAAGAGTTGATCGGTGACCTCGAATCATACGCGTGCAATTATCTTGACGACATTGTACTCGGGACAGAAACGTTCGAAGAGCATCTGAGAATGCTACGGAAATTAATAAACCGTATAAATGGCGCCGGATTAACAATAAATCGCGATAAAAGCAAATTCGGTTGTAAAGAAGTGAAATTCCTAGGTTTCCTAGTCAATGAGAAAGGGCTTATGATAGACTCTGACAAAACCGAAGCAGTTAGAAATTATCCGAGTCCAAGAACTCTGCGACAGCTGCGCAGGTTCCTCGAAATGGCCTCGTGGTACAGAAAATTCATTAAAGATGTCGCATCAATAGCAGATCCGCTAACAAAACTGACACGAAAGTCGTCAAATTCGTGTGGAAAGAGGAGCACGAAAACGCGTTTCAAATAATAAAGAAAGCTCTCAAGGCACCTCTTTTACACATTCTGACGCAGAATTTATTTTGCATTGCGACTCATCGAACACAGGTTTAGAAAGCGTTATTACACAAATAATTAACGACGAAGAAAAAGTAATCGCATACTCGAGCAGAGCATTACGCAAAAATGAGTTAAATTACAGCACGACCGAACGCGAGTGCCTAGCGATAAAATTCCGACCGTATATAGAAGGAAGTAGTTTTACCGTGATAATCGATCATAGCGCACTACAGTGGCTTTTCAAGAAAAATGCCCGGAAACACGTGCGAACGCCAGCCACACGAGGCGACAGTCCCGCAGCGCACAAAAAAAAGAAAGCGAGAGGGCACAGAAATGTCCCCTCCTCCCTCCACTTAGCCGGCTCATAACAGCCGCACGTGTCAACACCAGTCAAGCGCCCGCACAGTTCGACAGACGAAACAAGAGAGTGCCAACGCAAGAAAAATGAGCAACTCTAGCTCGAGCGAGTCATCAAGCGACGGCAAAATCGACCCTAAAGTTCTGAAGAAGATACTGCACAAGCTGATCGACAATCCCAGCAAGAAAAAGTCCGATAGAAAAAGCTGCAAGAGCAGCAGTGCAAGTAGCGTAAACGCGAGTGACAAAGTGCCAACAAAGCCCTCATCGAGTGCGAACGGACTCGACGAAGATGAAGCTCGATTACGAGCCAGAGCGAAAGCATACGAACAAGAATACAGAGAGCAGCTAATCCGACAGG
Organism: Nasonia vitripennis; assembly: GCF_009193385.2. Taxonomy (NCBI): domain Eukaryota; kingdom Metazoa; phylum Arthropoda; class Insecta; order Hymenoptera; family Pteromalidae; genus Nasonia; species Nasonia vitripennis. The sequence goes on from NW_022279781.1 coordinate 117,943, forward strand.
AAAAGGCACAAGAAGAAGCCGTAAGACTAACCGCAATACTCAACGCTCTCGAGTCCATGAAACCAGAAATTGAACGACAGGTCCAAGAAGAACGAAAGATAGAAAGAGAGCGCGAAAAAGCGGAGGAAAGACAGCTGATCGAAAAAGAATTGCAAGAGAAAAAATGGGGCGTAAGGAGATCAAACCACACCGAAAGCCAAGAAATTATCTACACCGAAAAGGCACACAAGCCAGTCAGACCACGCCAATCCAAGACGAGGATTTCAAGTGGGAACGCACCGATCAACTCGCCAACCCGAATCCTCCGACTACCCAGAACATCGAATCAATTGAGACGGACAGCGTAACCAGCAGCAGTGGCATAAAGCCCGTTGGTCGAACCATTCCCCCGACTCGATGGCGCATTAATTCAGCAGTGTTAGTTAAATGTTCAGACCTCCCAATACGAGGAAAGGTGCCAAAACGCGCGCCTAGTCGCCAAGAAACAAACACCAGCTCACCCCGAAGGGCGAAGAGAGGGAAGCCGACACACCAGGCAACGAAACCGAGCCTGGTCACTCTTCCGATAGCTGCGATAGCAGCAAGAGGTACCCGGCGCTCTCGGTAAGGCGAGCAGCGGGCGGAGCTGGACTCCAGCCCCGTGATCCCGATCAGAGGGCGAGTATCAGCCAGATCGGAGAGAGAACGGCGTAGCCGCAGGCAGAATCTCCAGGGCGTGCGAGGTCGAGAAGAGAAGGGCACGACCAGCTCGACGGATTCTCGGAGCAGCGCGTGACCGACTCCGAGCGACGCAGCAGAAACGTTACTATTTTCATTTACTTTTATTATTTCATATGGCCCCAGGTTATGACTCTTTTCGAATTTACCTGGTTTTGGTTCATTGATTAGCCATACTTTTTCGCCAATTTTTAGTTCTATTGGATTTACGTACCGATCATAATATTCTTTTGATTTCATTTTTGAATTGATCAAATTTTCTGTAACAATCACTATAATTTCTTGTAATTTCGCTACTAAATTTTCCAAATAACCATTAAAAGTAGGCAATTGTTCGTTTTTCTTTAATGGTTCGCTGGATGGAAGTCTAGCTTGATAACCAAAAACTAGTTCATGCGGTGTAAATTGATGACTAGTGTGAACACTATTATTATTATTATTATTATTATTACTATTAAGGGGGGACCACCAAGATCCCTGGCACTTAGGCTGTAAACGCATTGTATCACCCTTCGTCATGGCATCCCCTACGCAGGTAAGCCTGCCCTTCTCCAGAAGGTTAATATGGCTGCCGCGTCGAGTGCCCTAATCTCTTCATACGTGAGGAAAAGCTCCCCCAAGCACTGATTTCTGAGCTGCGCAAATTTTGGGCAAACAGTCAGTACATGGGTAGGCCTTTCTTCTGCCCTCTCGCACCACCTGCATATACCCGTAGTCTCCTTCCCCATCTTCAGACCGTGGTACCTTAAGCGGATGTGCCCGGTCACTATCTGTGTCAGGAGACGGGAATAATTTCTGCTGCCTCCTGCGATGCACTTGGTCCAGCCGACATTGGTGTCCTGTCCCATTACCGCTTTGGCTTATCTACATCCTTGAGTTCCTTGACATTTCTTAGTGTGCTCCCTCTCAACTCAGCCCCGGATTTCGCCCGTTAGCAGGCACCTTGCGGCACCTGTGTAGGGCTCCGGCCCGATTGCAGGGTGTTTAGCTCCCAAAGCTGCAAGTCTATCTGCTATTTCGTTACCCCTGATCCCGGTGTGCCCTGGGACCCAGAGCAGCCTGACCTTGTTGTTGTGAGCAGTCAGATGATTTACAACCACTTTGCATTCCCAGACCAGTCTGGAGGTCGTCCTATGAGCCATAAGTGCTCTAAGTGCTGCCTGGCTGTCTGAGCAAATGGTGATAATTCTATCCCTTGCGCCGAGTTCAATGTTCCTCTGAGCGCAGGTCAGTATAGCGTATATCTCAGTCTGGAAGACCGTAGCGTACCGCCCCAGGGAAAAGAAGGTTCCCCTTCCATCCCTTTGGCAGTAGTACCCCAATGATAGTAAGATGGAGTGGTTCCACCTTCACAAAGATTCCAAGTGCCTTGGTAGGCGTGGTCCTATAGGCTCCTGTCGCCCCCCTTAGCACCTGTCCCCTGAGTTTCTCTAGCGCTGCCCTAGCACCCGCCAGCTCCGCCCTTGGCCACCAGACCAACGCGGAGTAGGCCAGACGAGGTACCAGGACGGCCCTATATAGCCACAGTATACTCCGGGGACTTAGTCCCCATGTACTGCCAAATGCCCTGCGACATATCCAGAGAGCCACCAGGAATTTATTGCACTTGGCCGTGAGATGCTTCTCCCAGGATAACTTTTTATCCAGAACAATGCCGAGGTACTTAGCTGAGTCCTTTACCTGTAGGGCGACTCCAGAGAGTTTGGGCGCTCTGTAGGCATCTAACTTGTACTTGTGGGAGAAGATCACCATTTCGACTTTATCCGGGTTAACCGAAAGTCCCGTCGAGCAGCACCATCTCTCCACTTTCCTTAATGCAAGCTGCATGGCTTCCATGGCTGCGCCAATTTTGCTTCCTTTTATCAGTATCAGGAAATCGTCCGCGTAGGCTTGAGCATAGCAGCCCCACCCATTCAACGATTACAGTAGCCCATTTACCACCAGGCACCAAATGGTGGGCGACACGAGCCCGCCCTGCGAGCATCCCTTACTGACCTTGCCGGAGACCGTTACGGTTCCGAGACTCGAGATCACAGTCCTGCGTGTAAGCATGCCCTGAAGCCATTTTATTAATGGTCCAGGCATCCCATGTAAACGCTCCCTCTATGTCTAGAAATACTCCCACCATTACCTCCCCCCTTTCCAGCTGCTCCTCAATGCGCCAAACCGCCGAGTGTAAGGCAGTCTCTGTAGAGAATCCCGCCCTGTACGCATGCTGGTTAGAGTGAAGAGGAAGCACGGTTAGGATATCGTCTTGAATAAATCTATCCACCAATCTCTCTAGTATCTTAAACACAAAGGAGTTAAGACTTATAGGTCTATAATCCTTGACGGTGGTGTGACTTGACTTCCCTGTCTTAGGAATAAACACAACCTTGGCCGTTTTCCATATTTCAGGTACATGAGCCAAAGCTACACTTGTTCTGAAGAGCTTTACTAAGGGGCCAACCAGTTCCTCCAGCCCCTCTTGAAGGAATACCGGGTAGATTCCGTCAATGCCCGGCGCCTTGAGAGGTTGAAAGTTCCTTATGGCACACTTGACCTTTTCCGGTGTGACGACTTTCGCTGCCAGATCCCATGTCGCCCTCTGCTGCCTATTCCAACCCGAGCTCTCATCCCCCATCTCATGGGAGAGCCGAAAGCCCGGGAAATTGGCTTCCAGAAGTAGTTTTAAACAATCCTCTTCCGAGGTTGTGTATTCTCCTGTAGGCAGTCTGATCGCTTCAAGCCATACCTTAGGATTTTTCGCGAGTATCCGGAGGAGTCTGGCCGCGTCAGGATATCTCTCGATATACTCGCAGTAGTTCCTCCATCGCTTGATTCTCACCGCGTTGATGCGGTTTTTATATAGCATCTAGGCTTCTCTGTGAATCCGCCAATCGACACTATTGCGAGTATTCTTGGCCCTGTTAAAGGTCCTCCCCGTTTCACGTCGCAGATCCTCTAGCTCCCGGTTCCACCATGGGGTACCCCATGTTCCCTTTGGGATGGTCCAGGGACAGCTTCTCTGGAAAGAGATGTTTACTATCTCACCTAGCTCAAATGCCCAGTGATCAAGCTCATCCGTTGTTCCAAAGCTTGGTTTGAAGGATTGAAGCTCATTCCTAAGGTTTTCCCTAAAGAACGCCCAGTCTGTTTTCCTGGGATTCCTAAAGGCCCTTGTTTCCGAGCATCTTTCCTTACATTCGAATTGGATGTATCTGTGGTCGGATAGTGAAGGTTCGTTAGATACCTGCCAGCTGCCCACCCACCCCTCCATTCCAACTGTACACAGAGTTAGGTCAATCTGTTCGTAATACACAGACTGGTCGTTACCAGATACTGCAGCAGTGCGTCGCCCCTGCCGTTAGTATCCGAACTTCTGTTTTACCAAATTCACATTTTCCTGGTTCTAATTTTAATCCTGCCGCTATTATGCTTCTGCTATTAAATTAAATCTTTCATCCAATTCTTCCATTGAATCTCCAAAAATAATAATGTCGTCAATATAATTGTAGCATATTTTATTAATGTATTCGGCTAGGACTGTATTTATCACTCGTTGAAATGTCCTAGCAGAGTTCTTGAGACCGAACGGTAAAACAAGAAATTCAAATCTTACCAATGGCTGTACACTAAACGCAGTTTTCTCTATATCTGAACGTCTCATTTTTACTTGATGAACTCCTGATTTTAAGTCAAAAACATCGAAATATTTCTTGTTTCCCATAAAATCTAAAATTTCGTTAATATTTGGAAGTAAATAAGGCTCCGCTATAGTGACCTCATTTAGTGCCCTGTAGTTAATCACTAACCTGTATCTCTTCACTCCCGTTACAAGTTCTTTCTTTGGCACAACTAATGCCGGTGCATTGAATGTGCTTTTTGTATTTCGGATTGCTTTATTTACAACTAATTTCTTTGTTTTACTGATGGCGATCCCTTTCTTTTTGTACTCTAATGGAAACTGCTTTACATAAATAGGTTTATCTGTTGTTAAATTTATTTTATGATGTTCTACGTTACACGTTCCTAATTCATCTCCTTCGATCCAGAACACATCTGGATATTTATTTGTGATTCGTTCAATTCTTTCTTGATCCTTTTACCACCATTTTTCATCTGTAATTTCTTTCGTAATACTTCCTGCCTATTAGGCTTCTTGAGTTTGCCTTGTTTAGTTTTCTCAAATGCATCGCTTGCTTCTATATTTAAAATTATCCTCTCCTCTATGTCCAATTCGTCCACTAATTGAGCTCCTTCGAAATATAGTCAATATCGAATGATATATATTCTTTTCCATCAAACATCCAGTTTTTTTCATTGTTGTTAATATGTCCTTGAAACCACATTCTTTTGCTTTTGCACTGATTTCTTGCGAGTTTTGCTCCTCTTGCAATCCTACGTTAATGTTATATATAAAATTTTCAATATTCTTCTTATCGGTTTCTAAAAATTCTCTAAAATTTTCTGGCTTGTTTTTATCTATGTTATTTTCGTTTATTATTTTCGCCTGAGTATCATTACTGACTTCATATTCTTTAGTTATTGTATTCAGGACTGTTTTCACATCATCATAAAAAGTATTTTCTATCGCTATTTCATTTTTTTCGGAATCTTTTGTATTCTCGAAATTTTCTGCCTCTTGCTTCGTGCTCTCATTTACACTGATTTTTTTATTACTCTGATGGGTTATATTTTCTTTACATTCATTTTCAACTTTACTCTCGCTCCACTTATTTTCATTTACGCCTTCATATATGTATATCATTTTCATCAATGATTTCTTTTAAAATTCTATTCAGAAATTTCTTTTGATCGTTATTTATTCCCACTCTTGCATTCTGATCCTTGTTTTGTACTTGCTCCATATACGTGTATATCTCCACTTTGTAGTCTTAATTTTATGTTATTTATCTCTAAATATCCTTCATCTAAGCGCAATTTTCTTTCTCTGAGTAATTTAATTCCTAAAATGCCATCGCACGGAATGTCGAATTCCTCTGGTGCGACATGAAAATCAAAATATTTATTATTTATTGTTGTTTAACTATTCCTAGAGTTTTTATCTTGCTTGTTATTCCTGTCAACAATATTTTTTTATCTTGTGATTGCACCTCCGGAGAAATTTGACCTAATTTAATTACATTTATTTGTGCACCACTATCAACGAGTAGGCTACATGATTTGATTGTGTATGGATTTGCAATCTCAATATATTCTAATCGATCATCTAACTTTATGTGATATACTTCTAGTTTCTCGATATCCGTAATATTCGCTTCGTTCTCGCATTTCTTCGACTTCCCTGTGTTTAGAACATGTTTTTCATGTGTATCTCTTGTTTTTATTAAATTTGCTGTGTTAGTATTTGTTTCGAGTGCATTAGCCGTATTACTCCTCGTCCACTCGCCCCAAGAAGGCTTTAGTCGTTTCCCACACGATTAATTTGCTGATTCTGCAATTTAAAGCATTCCTTCGTCATATGGTTCGTATTTTTGCAATAGCTGCAGAATTCATTTGCCCTTGATTCCAATGCCTTGATTTCCTGACAATTTTCCACTGTGTGTCCATCTTCTTTACAATAACTGCAATTTTTCCGCCCTTGAGCCATATTCTCTAGATTCTTTAATTTTCTGCATTCTTGTATTGGATTTCCTCTCATTTTACAATACTCGCAGCTTATTTGTTTCCAATTAGGATTACTTGTATTTTTGTTCTGATTATTAAAATTGTTGCTTTTTCTATAGTTATTATTATAGTTGTTATAATTTTGATTTTTATACAAGGCGTTGGTATTATTCATAGTTTGTTGCTGAGCCATGAATTTGGGGCAGTATTATCCCGACTGACCTTTTTCGTTGCAAATCTGGCATTGGATATCCTGTTGACATGCTTCGCTCTATTCTGTGCTACTAATATTTTAGCTTCTTCACACTGTTCAGCTTCATGATCATTTTTATTGAAAATTACACACATTAGAAATTTTCTATCCATTAATATTGGACAGTATTTCAATACATGTCCCCGTTGATTACATCTTCGCACGTAACATCTGGGCAATCTTTTATTGTATGAGTTGTGTCACTGCAGAATTCGCACATTTCGCTTTCTTTTCCTTGATTTTTACAATTATTAGGATCATGTCTGCTTTCTTTGCATTTCGAACACAGCTCGTATTCTATTATAAATGGGCATTGAGTTACGTTATGACCCATTACTTGGCAATATTGACAATGATTGCCTTTAATTCTATTCATTTTGCAGGCATCAATTGAATGCCCGTGATTATTGCAGAATTTGCAAATTAATTGAATCTTCTTTTTTACTATTCTGCAACTATCTGAAAAATGATCTTTATTTTTGCAGTAAACACACGCTACTTTATGGCAAAACAATGCCTCATGTCCATAGTCTTGGCAAATTTGACACAAGTATATGGCAACGCTTGTATCTCCTGATATGACCGCTTGATTGTTTAAACTGCAAAATACTTTGTTTGCTTTACCAAATATCAAATCTCTTCTGTATAATCTCGTCTCTATTTCTATTGCTTTTTGTATAGCATCACCTAAATTCCTTGTTGTTCCTAATTCGAGACGTATTTCCTGCCGTAATCCTTCTACGAATGCTAATAGAGTTTCAGCGTCTATTTTAGTTTCAAAATTTTGTTTTTCTTCCTCTGTATATGCTGCTACTTCCTTGCTCTCTTTTACTTGCAACCTATTAGCAAAACTAAGTACCGTCTCGTCTGGATTTTGCAAACTTTCTGCTATTTTTCCATAAAGAGTTGCCATTTTATCAGTTGACGGATAAATCTGTCACACACCTTGGATAAAATCTTGAATATTATTAATTTGTACATTTAACATAGCCCTATATACGTCGTCTTTTAGTTTCATTTTTAGTATCGTAATTTGCTTGATCAGTCTCCGATAACATATTTTTTCAGGTTTTAATTTTTCTACGTATTCGTTAACCGACATACACTTTCCGTCAAATTCTGGTATTAGATTTGCTACATATTTTAGCGATAACCGCAACTGCTGTGGCGCTTGTTGTTGTTGTGGTTGTTGTTTACCTGGCCCACCAACCACCATGGTGCAATCTAATATACTGTCCAAATTAAAATTGAAGTTGAATTTACTCTGTGAATTATTTAGGTTGCTGATTAGGCTTGGTTGTTCGTTAAAGCCTTCGATGTCTATCAACGATATGTCCTGTTTCAAACTATTATCGAATCTCCAATCTTCTGATGTTCTAATCGTTCTCAACGGTGTTATTGGTGTTACTGCTGCTACTTTTTGTCCTTTTTTAGATATACTGGTTGATTCCTGTTTATTAGCTGTAGTTGGTATATTAATGGTTAATTGAGCTTTGTTGAGCCTTGAAATCTCCTTTTTTATTGCCCCCGTGGAATTCTCTTTGTTCGTCTGCTCTGAATTTATTTCTTGGTCTATTTTTTCTATATTTTTGGCTATTGTATCATTTAATTATTTAGTGTTGGTTACTGCTTCTTCGCCTCTTGCTTGTGCAGTTGTATTATTTTCTGGCGGTGATCTAATTATTTTCTTACTCCTCGAAAATGGCATTTGATTGTTAGGAATTATTATCCGATTCTGTAATGTCGGATTATTTCGAACAACGCTCCTTGTTAATTTTAGCTCTGGTGGATTTTTCTGATTGTTACTCATTTTAGTTATATTTTCATTTGTTATAAAATGTTATGCAGCCTGAATTTCGGGTTTTTAAATCGCGTCCAAATAACTCGAATGTAATTTTGCTGTTCAACTTCTGCTACAATATGCGACCTACTTTTCGCCTTTTTGCAAACTCGACAAGTTTTGGTCAGTTCATTCGCCAAAGCTTTACGCGTGATACAGTAATTTGACTCGCCTCTGCTATACGAGTGTTATTTGAACGGTTTTAGGCTTCAAACTGATTTTTCGTGATTCTACAATCCAAAATCTATTTATTTTTATTCAATTCCGTCATGGTAAAATTAAATAACTTTGTTGCCGATTTCTATTTGAAACTCCGATCGTTCTACTTAATTGTTTATTATTTGAGGCTGCTTAACTTCTTGCGGTCGGAAGAATGAATCTATTTTCTTGTTTAATTGTCTTAATTCCTCAATTAATTTAGATTTTTCACTTAATAATTTCCGTAAAAATATTTTTCTACCGCCTCTTTTGTGATTATTCTTTTTTACTGTATTTATTACACTAGTATTATCCTTCATTGCATGAAAAACGTGCTTTTATAATAATAAATAAATCACTATTTATACGGCAGATTGGAAAATGCACGAGATTAATTGCTATACATATGTTTCGAATATTTTGAATCGACCTGGTTTTTAAACTAACCTAAGCGCTGTATAGATCCGATGTGCTGCGTTCCGTCACCTTGCTGACACTGCAGCGTAAGATGAGCGCGATAAATTTTTTTGTAAACTCGCGATTTTATATTTCTATTGTTCTGATTGTTTTGTACTCTTTAGATTTTATTTATTTCCGTTTATTTAGATATAAGTTTATAAATCCGTTCATATACCGCATTTTTATGGCTAGAGGGTTTTCGTGCCTTTATGTGCTTTTTAGGATATGAGTAATCGCTATTTAAACAGATCACAGGATATGTCGCTTTTCAGAGAGCTTTAGGATCAAGAAGACTGACCGCTCTTTTAGCAGATCGCTGCTGCTGTGCTGTAGTCAGGCTTATACAGGATGGGTGTATTCGAATAAAGGACACTTGTAGTTGGCTGATTCTCACGATTTATTCAAGGAAAAGTTTTCTATAAAGACCAAAATCGCGGCTTAAGACTGGTAGCTCTTTGATAGCGACGGATAGGAGCGTCGTCCAAAGAGTTCAGGTTGAGTGTAAAAAGCACAACTGATCGCGAAGTGTATACAGAGCATACTCAACAACTTCGCTCTTTCTCATATTATTCTGACTCATTTTAAGTTTTCGGCTTCGCAATATTGCTCAATTGCAATACGTCGCAGGACGTAACAATAGATCATTCTGAGAGTTTCTGTAGGCATGGTTTTTTAAATGTTATAAAAAATATATACTAGGTAGTTTGTTTTTCCGATTATATGTTTCATGTGATTTTCCCACCTTAGGTTGCTATCAAAAACAATTCCTAGATATTTAAAATGTTCTACCCTAGTTATATTTTTGTCTAGGATTTTGATGTTTACTTGAGCTGGTACACTTCCGATACTGCTTTCAAAAGTCATACAAACAGTCTTTCCTACATTTAATGATAACTTCAATGCCAGCCACTCTGATATCACACTTAGAAAATTGTTCAAGACATCATTTATGTAGAGGATAAAAAGTAGCGGTCTCAAGATCGTTCCTTGTGGAACGCCTGTGTTAACCACAGAGCTATCGCTTTGAATACCGTCTTTTTTGACTACTTGGTATCTGTCATTCAAATAGCTGGAAAGGAGATTCAACGCTTGGCCCCTAATTCCAATGCAATGAAGTTTTGCCAGTAGTATGCTATGGTCAACAGTATCGAAAGCTTTCGCCAAGTCAAGGAATGTTACAATCGTTACTTTCTTCAGCTTATTTACAGCAATTGTGATCGGGTAATGGTCCGTTATATCATGCCTAATCTTATATGTGGCTATGTTAATGTTATGAGACTTAATGAAAATATTGTTGATACAGAATGCCTTGGCTCTACCAATAGGTGGCTTTGTAATACCTACAAAACCAGGAATCTATCCCTTATCAAGAAAATTGCATAAGAAATCTTGACTATAGTGATCACAGTCTAGCAGGTCAATATTAAAATCACCTATCACTAAGTGATTTTTTACATTTCTCTTTTTAGTTAAGTACTTATTAAGGTCTAGTATAAACTTAGTCTTTAGTATGCCATGAGATCTGTACATAGCCGATATTTCAAGAATACTTTTATCGTTTAAGGTTATCCTAGTATTTATTATTTTAATTCTACCTGCTTCAACAACTTCGGTATGTTGGACTAGATTGTTATTGACAAATACAATGACGCCATCATTCCTATTTATCCTAGTTTCGTTGTAGTGAATTATATAATCTAATCTGAGCCATTCAGTTGGTATAAATTATAATTAACTTGCTCAAAAACTTCGGAACATATCACAATCGCTGGTTTGATAGCTAAAATCTCTATTGAAATTTTTAGTTCATCAAAATTTGCATTTATACTTCGAATATTTACATGCAGGATAATATCCTTTTTGTTGTTTATAACTTTATTAAAATTTTCAATATTACTGCATGCCCTTTCTTTTTGTATTGATTCATTTTGAAACTTATCTAAATAATCAAAAGTATCCATGTTACCTATTTTTTGGTGTTGATGCAGTGGAGTGCAGCTTTGGTTGGTTCAATAGTACTTGTTGATCACGTCTTGTATGTGGTCTTGAATTATGTTAAGGCTCTTTTTTCGATTTATTGCGTGGAGTGTTATTTTCAAATTGCTGAATTTCCTTATCCGCAGCATTATTGACATCTACAGGTACTTTGAGCCTGTTTGCTGATTCCATGTAGCGATAGATTAAGTCAGTTGCCGGTAAGGTGGGTTTGCTAGGATCGATATATCTATCAATTTTTTTTTTTCAAGATGCTGCACTGGCTGAAGTCATCGGTGAAATGTTTTGTTTCTGCATTTCTTAGCATTGTGTCCGAATCTCCTGCACTTTAAACATGGGTAGATGTTCACTAAGTCATAGACTTTACAATGTTGTTACCCAACAAAAATTTTGTTGCTATTTTCTCTGTAACTATACTCTCTATAAGTATACTAAGATATTTGTTTTTGTTAAACCATACAAACAGAGTCTTTGATAAACCTTTTCCTCAATTTCTGACGAGTCATTGAAGATATGTGATAGTACGTGATCCATTTTTCGTCACCCGTAATTATTTGTTTTAAAAATGGCTCGATTTTATTTCGTTTCAACAAGGATTCACAAATGGAAACTCGGTCCATTAAATTTTTTGACGTTAATTCGTGTAGAACCGAAGTATCGTGCTTCTTTTTGTATCCAGTCTCATGTAAATGGTTAAAAACTGTTTTATGATCGATGTTTAGTTCCATAGCGATGTCGCGAGTTGAAATATGTCGGTCCATCTCGATTTTTTCAAGAATTTCATCGACTTTTTTAACAGTGACCGGCCAGGACGAGGTTCATCTTTAAGATCGAAGTTTCCGGAACGAAATCGAGCAAACCAATTCTGACACTGGCGTTCACTCAAGCACTCATCACCATAAACACTGCATAATTTTCGATGAGCCTGCGCTGCAGTTTTCCCTTTTCGGAAGTAGAAAAGCAAAATGTGACAAAAGTGGCCTTCTGGAATCTCCATTGTCAAAGCGCAATAATTTTTGTATCAGTAAATGAATGACGCTACGTTGTACTCTAGAATATTCTACAGACTTTAAACTTCTAAACATGCTATAGTGTGGCTTCATTAACGCTATCTATTAGAAAGAACCGAAATTATTTTTTCCCCAACCAAATATATGTACATAATATATAATAACACAATCGCGTGTCACCGAGTAGCAGACGAGTGTCAGTAAAGTATATTATAAATGCTGTATAACCACTGGCGTATAATAAATCTTACTGGAAGTCACGTGAGCGGAGGCAACAAAATATCGGGAGAAGAAACTCTGACAAAAAGAATATATTCCAAATAGATACCAACAGATTCGTCCTTCTTCTTGCCAATGCGGCGCTATGTCACCCCTTGATATATGACAATTACCCTACAATAAACTGTTTGTAAACATTTTTCTTTACCTTTGATCCCCCTTCTTTCCCTTGTTTCTATTTTATGTAATCCTAGTAGAGAATTAATGAGTAAAAACCGTTAAAAGGTTAACTTTTAGTTGACTCTTTATAGTCGATTTTGATATAAAAATTATAATAAATTTTGTTAAGACTCCAGAAAGGTGTGAAATGCTCACTTTCATTCGCATGTTGATATATTAAATACAACTAAGGCTAGTTATTATAAAGTAAATTAATCTATGCCCTTCCCACTAGAATGCAGCGTATAATAAGATATAGCAAACTCAGAATATGTAGGTCACACGACGCTCTCGATAGCACAAAGTATAACAAAACGGTTTAAAAAGTATAGAAGAGCTTCTATAGGTCTGCAGATAAGCAAAGTAAATCAGATGCGAGTTTGACAGGAGAAAAGCACAAGGGCACTCGATGTACTAGAGAAGAGGATTTTTACTCTGGTTTTCTGATTGGCCTTCCCTGCAACGTCATAAACATTAAAAGCTCCAAATAAGGCAAGAAGCTGCATCTAGGCCTTCTAATTGGCCAAACACACCTCGTCGAAGAGACGAAAAATTGGACATCACCTCTGCTAGGAGGGCATAAAAGAGCTCAGTAACAGGTCTGCACGTTCTCATTACGCTTCAAAAATCATCACGCGCAAGTTCTGCCCGAGCCCGATCCAGTATAGCATCTCGGGACTTTAACTTTTTCCATCCAACTACTTTCGGGACTCTGATAGTTTCAGTCAATCGGGACTTGAAGCATTTTGCTACAATCGAGACTTAGATTCTTTTACAGTCAACAGGATTTAAAATTCTTACGTTGTTGTTTGTCGTTCATAAAAGACCGAAAATAGTACAAGACTTTAGATAGTTGCGAGCGAGCGTTATTTTAGAGTTGTTTATATTGGAATAAAGTAAGAAAAAACGAAACCACGAGTACATTTTTAACCCGGTGTTACGCGGCGAAGGCTGTAATAAATGTTAATCCGCGCCTAACACTCTCACTGTTAGTAAATAAATAAGAAGAACTTACCTTTGAGTACTGCAATGTCTAATCTACAGAACGCAGATTCAAGTTCGCTCTAGATGGGTAGGATTTCGTTGTAAAGAAATTTTACAACACGAATTCTATTACACTGTGACTCTATTGTTTATTCAGCTAACTATATAAGATTCTCTTACAATATTGTTTACTTTTAACAGAGATATGCGATTTTTATATTTATAATTGGAGCTGCTTTTGCAAATAATGTATCGCCAATTGTCGAACCGACGCGTACGGAGCCCGCGACTGACTATGAACAGCTCGTTTGAGCGCGTGTAAGACTTTAAAACCTTTGTTCGTAACGTAATTTTTGAAATATTTACAAACTTAAAATTACGGAAAATGTATACATTAAAAGTAGCGCTAGCTTACAACGTCACGAATTGCTGATTGATCGTTTCGCTGATTCGACACTCCGTATTTATTTAGCACAAGAGAGCACACGGAGTATATCACACGAGGCGTCGTTTCTGAGCTCTCGTGTCTATCTGAGCTAAAGCCCGCTCGCTGTAAACGCTGAAAAAAAAACGACGCGCAGAAAGATCGAGATAGAGCCAGACGCGTACTCTCTCTCTCTCTCTCTCTCTCTCTCTTTCTCTCTTTCTCTCTTTCTCTCTCTTTCTAGCATCTATATGTTTGTATGTTTTATTGTAAATCTTTTAATTTTTTTTTGATTGTATGGTATTATTTTATAGTTTTAAATCTTTACTCGAAATCAAGACTTATTAAATGCATTTGGAGCATAATATCCATTATAATCATTCAATTTTTTTAATAAGCGTCTATAAATTAGTAATTATCTTTAACATTTAAAAATTCAAAATCATCAAATCGTGTGATCCATTGTTCGAATAATACGCAAAGTCTTTTGTTTTAGTTGTACTACATTTTTTTTTAATCTAATTGCATCAATTGTAATATCGAACAAAAATGATTTAATTGGTACCGTAAAATTTTTCCGATTTCGATGTATCGCTCATTCTTGGTGCATGATTGTTTTCTGCTGCTTCATTAGGTCGCGCATGGGTTTCCCAGCACATGGCCCACGCGGAGTAGCCGAAGATACTCGCGTAGTCGCTAAGGTTTTTCGATTACCGGCGTGGCGAGGGACGTTGTTCCTCGTTACAAAGTTTAATTAATCATCCTACTGGAAGAAAAAGACAATTACACTTTTAGTTTTTTTTTTTTTTTTTTTGCATTTGAAATACGAAATACCTCGTGGCGTATTTTGGAAGCTTTAACTCCCACATCCCCTTAACATAATTATCATGTAATTTTTGTTCTATGGAATTTAAATCAAATCCCCTTATTCATACCATAACTAATGTACTTTTAAACAATATCCTGGAGTTTGAGCTCATTTGGGCCATTCGTTCCTTTGGAACCTTACGGTCAGTGAATTATGGACTCCCTACTATACGTAGGTATTATAGAGGTATTTAGAAGGTTTAAAACCAACAAAATGAAGGTAATTATGTCTAAGAATAGTAAAAAAAATTTAGTTCATTTATATAAGTATTTAGAAATTTTTAATGAAAAATTTTGATTTTAATTTCAAAGGTGGTGTCCCCCCCTTAAATTTTTATATTAGTTTACAATTAAACGTATAGTATTAACTAAAAAATAGACAGAACTGACATAGAATTCTTGCAAGAATTTGCGGTGCCACGACGCCATTCCTAAGAAACGTCTCAACTGTTTAAGGTTTTTCGGCGCTGGATACGCCACAATGGGCCCTATCTTCTCTGGATCTGGCCGAAAACCATCGTGATTAACCAGGACGCTGAGGTACTTCACTTCTTCTCGGCAAAAGACACTTTTGTCCCGGTTAATCGTCAATCCAGCTGCGTTCACTCGCTGGAGCACTTTCTCTAAGTACTCGAGATGCTCTTCGAACGTCTCTGTCGCGATGATGATATCATCGAGATACAAGTACGCGTATGGCTGGAGTTCTGGGCTGATCACTTCGTCGATCATTTGATGGAAGGTCGCTCCAGCGTAGGATAAACCAAACTGCATACGCGTGAATTGGAATAAACCTAGCCCAGGAACTGTAAAGGCCGTCAGAGGTCTCGCCTCCGGTTTCAACGATATTTGATGGTACGCGTTGCTAAGGTCCAACGTCAATCTGTACTTCGCTTTCGCAGTTTACGAAGGATTATCATCCATGTTAGGTAATGAATATGCGTCAGCCTTTGATAGCGCATTAACTTTCCGGAAGCCGACGCAAAAACGATATTGCCCATTCGCATTGCGCACGATCACTACCGGGCTTGACCAAGCACTGTCAGAGGGTTTGATGATTCCCGCAGCAAGCAACTCTCGTACTTGTTGATCAGCGCCACAGAGAGAAGTACAAGCTAAGGTCCGTCGAGTGGAATCTCCGGCGTTAGCAAGAGCAGTTGACCATCCCCATTTTAAATTGCCACGTGAACGCGTGTAGATAATACAGTCAGCATCTGCCACGAAGAGTGATTAGAACCATCTAGAGTGCGCAAGATTATAATAATAGTAAGTTGTTAAGATAAATCATAGGTACTTTACAATTAATAAATAAATAAGACTAAATTTACTAAATAAAACTGTAAAACGACAACATCCTAAGCTAAATATAGTGAATCTCCGTCAACTCTGTAAACTGAACGTCTGTGAAGTGCTCTGGGCCAATAAAAACATAAGAATCAATATAAATAAAACCCTTGTGTATTAAATTGATAATAATAACTAAACCTCAATCAGAACAAATAAATTCGAATCAGCTTCGCAGTAACGACGTGCAGATAAGACTACTTTACTTATGGACTAACCATCAGCATCCACACACGAGACGAGTTAAGCAGACATAACGTAGAGTCCGTAGGACACCGAAGTGTCACAAGCGACTTGCCTGCAACGACCGTAAGTACAGCGGACACTCACACGTCCGCCAAACGCAGTCTAGGACAGAATACCGTCCGCATGCAAAATACGCGTAACTTTAGTAACCGAACAGGCTCTCGAGCCGAAGGCTACTTCTCGCGAATAAATAATTATTTGTAAAACTCGCGCAGCCCATTCTACTATCTAGTACGGTCTTTACATTTTCATTTGGATCGTGGACTGCGCCGAACAGGAGTCCAAAATTCGTCTCAACTAGACATTCGTTGGTCACTTTGGGCATGATCGCCACCGTTACTTCGCGTTGTACACCCGCGACGTCGATTAGCAAGTCCACAAATCCCACTGTATTAGACAAGACTACATTAAGGTTACAAAATTAACTGTGAAATCATTGTTGATCAGATATTATGACTTTATTGAAATCTCCTAACGATCAGGTCCTGGTGTGACCTTCTGTCACAAGTTGTCGCCGAGAACTGACGCTCTACTCATTAAACGCCGCCGAAAACTCGGGCCCGCTACAACAAAGGCGCTTTCCCGAGGACTACCGAAGGAACTCGAGGCAGTGCGCGCGCTCCTCTATATCTATAGCTATACACACGCAGTCATGTGTTCACGCGAACGCCTCCCGCCACTGGACTCTCTGGCCTGGCAGACTCTCGGCCCTTTTAGTCTCTCCGCACTGAAAGTGACCCTCAAAATTCGCGGAGTAAAACTCCTAGATGGAGTCGTGGCAGTCTAGGAATGATTATAAAATCACTCCTAACCGTATTTGCCTGAAGCCACGAATCGCCTTGTCGATTCGCGCATATGAGAGCCAAATGACGGAGAAACGTTCGCTAAAACTACTAATAGGTAGAATATATTATTAATAAAGAATAAGTACGCCACACTATTATCCCTAGTAGCCCTCGGTTACGTCTGGAACACCTAAGATCGGCGACGTCTGACCATTTGCACACTGTGCTTGACGGCCATCGCGTTGTCGTAAAAGTCGACCTCAGGCACTAGCGATCTGAAGTCCTGACGACCCCATCACGGTCATAGCGGCGCCTGGGTCGTAGAGAGCCCTTACTCTGAACCCTCCGATGCCCACTTGTACCCACCAGCGCGACTCGTCTTCATTTGACGATATCGTCGGCTGGCGAGATTCGCTGGACAACAGTGCGACCATGCGATCAAAATCGCCTGAGATTTCGCGCGAGGTATCGGCTACGCCCTCCGTCACGTGCCTCTCCTATCGGGGAGACTCCTCGTGCGACGGTTCAAGAGGAGCAGTAACCTCGCCGACTTTTTGCCGTTCCCTTTACCCAAGGGACATTCTCAGGCAATGTGACCTTTTCCACGGCATTTGAAGCATTCTATTGGCTTCTTCTGCTCTCTTTGGTCCGATTGACCGGAACTTTTGACAGACCTCTGGCTTTTGCGCTTCGGACTAGGAAACTTGCCGCTCTCTTTCCTAGGCCAGTCACTGCCGCAGCGCCCATGACTGCGCGTGGTGCAGTGACCTTCACACAGCGGAACTTTCCGTTTTGTAAGACGTATTCGCCTTTGCCTTCGCTCGCCGTAGTTGTCGGCGTTGTCGTTGTCGTCGTTGTCGTGGTTACTGTCGTCGTGACCAGATTCCCTGTCGGCACCTCTATCGTGACGATTCTATTCTGGTCTCGACCCTTCGCCTCTTGTTTATTACACCTCTTAATTATTACGCGAAATTGAATAAAACGAAAATTCGAATTCGTATAATCGGAGTGGAATTCGTAAAAAAATTTTAAGTACGCCAGATAAGCACGAATTGCTTCTGGCGCGCGCACTCGTAGCACCGCTGTGCTCTCACTTGCAACGCACAGTTTGTGCTACAGGCATATACGCACTCATACACCCGAAAAAAAAATCTGAAAAAGGACGAAAATATTTTTCGCGAAATTACGCGTATATCTTGATCTGCGAGTCGAGTGTGTTTTCTTCTTGATAAATCTTGAAGTCTTCTTGGCTGAAAACTAGGCGTATACTGTTCCGCGTCTTCACGTGGAAGTGACTCTATATCTCGCGCCCGTCGCGTTCTCGTAGAATTGCCTCTATGTAGCGCCGCAAGCGCTTCCCTCCACTATAGCGTGCGTGGACTATACTTTGCGGCTACACGCGTTTGTGTTGCAGCTTTGCTGCCTTTTGCTGTTTAATTTTTAATAATTAAACAACTTACAATTTCACATATACGCTCTGATTTCACACAAGACGTCACGAATAAATAATTATGCTACTCTCTATCCTAACGAGAGTGCTTTAAAATTCTCCGGACAACAGATCGAAAATTATTCGACTCGGAGAGCATGCGATACTAGTGTCAGCTTCAAGTTTCGCTGCTCCGAGTCGCTTAATTCTACGTTGTGTGATAATATCGGTAGATATTTGTTCTCGTCCTGGCAACAAAAATCTCCGATATCTGAAGTCAAAACTCAGAATAAAGAAATTGTATTATGTACTGGACGATGCGGTAGCAACAAACTTGACTTTTGACGAATCAAAGAGATCTGAAAACAAGTTCGTGATATATTGATCAACCGAATAGATGTTAATTATCATGACAAAGAAGACGGTCCGGATCTTTCAAAAAGCCGTGGCAAGTGAATAAAAACACTTATTTATATAGTGAAATGTCACGAATTTTGCTCAATGATTTTACAAGGTATATACAAGTTTTTTTTCGATAAAAATGGTGTATATATTATATATTTTCAATAGAATTTTTTTTTCAAATTACATCAAATCAAAAATTTTTTGGTAAGAAGAATATCTTTTTGTTTTTTTGCAGGATTTAACCCAGGCTTGACCCCTTAAAACAGCTGTGTATATATACAACCGTACACCTCACAAATCAATAGACATAAAATCACCACTTAGTAAAATTCTTTTAAATCAATCTGAATGTGTGAGTCAAGTCAAACTCTTTGGCTGTGCTGCTATACAAATCGCTAGTAGTACTGAAACCAAGTTCTCACATCAAGCAAAACTAGGATTTTTAGTAGGTTACTTGAGCACAGAGTATACAATTATAGTGTCGAAAGAGGGCAAGCTTAATGACTGCAAACATTTAAGATTTGTAGAAAATCTAACGTATAAAGATTTCTTTATTGAAAGGAAATATATAGATGGGTCTAACTTAACTTTTGAATTTGAAATGGAGCTGGACCAATCCGATAATTTGGTATCAGAGCCAATAGAAACAGTGGTTGCAAATGAGGTAGTAGTACCGGATATCAAAAGATAAAGTGGCAGACCCAAAAAGAATCCGAAAGCTTTATTTTTCCTAAGCGAAAACTGAGACACAAAAACTAGATTTTGATCGAGAGTATAGTGATCTGAAGTATCATGCGCTCTTAGCTCGAATTCAAGGGGATCATCAAACTTATCGAGAAGCGATAAATTCGTTTGTTAAAAAGTCATGGATAGATCAATGAATACCGAATTAAATGCTATTAAAGACAAACAAGTGTATACTGTAGTAGAACGTTCCAAAGTATCAATAAAAATCACAAACCGAATAGCATAGACTCTAGATGAGTTTTCAAAAGTAAGATAGATGAACAAGGCCAAACCAATATGTTCTCGAATGTCGCTAATAAGGGCTTTCTTTTCGATTGCTAACAAATTCAATTATAAAATCTGTTGAAATATGAGTAATTTCTATGCTACATCGGACTAGCCTGTACAAAGTATAGTCTGTATAGAGTATGTAAGCAGGCATGTGTATAGTACGAGTTTTACACTCGAACTATAGTAGAGAAGCAGCCCGACCGCAGAGAGCATAAAATGGCACCATATAGAGCATGAGCACATGTTGCGTGTATCCATCGATAGCTATGTAATCATCGACTGTATTAAATAAAGAATTACACATTATGGATTAGAATAACCCGACAAAATAATGTGGAAATGTATTTTCTTTCAACCTGGACCTCATATTCATTAACAAAATCAAACAGCTGGATGTAGAGACAGCTTTCTTGTATGGAGAGTTATCTGAGGATATTTACATGGAAATTCTAGAGGGAGTATCCATAGATAGTGATACTAGGAAAAGATATTTATGGAAATTGAATAAATCTCTTTATGGTTTGAAAATCCATGGTCCATTGGAAAATGGTCCAAAGAAATGGAATGATAAATTCTCCAGTGTCATGAGTAAATTAGGCTTCCGATTAAATGACATCGATCTCTGTCTTTTTATCAAACACTCAGGTGCAGACATGATTATTGTAGTGCTGTATGTAGATGACTACTAGCTAGTTCAAACGGCAACTTATTCGACAGATTGAGTAAAGAATTAGGTCCAGAGTTCGGAATCAAAGATTCAGGTAATCCAAAAGAATTTTTAGGTATTAAATTTGAAAAAGACACGCAAAAGCATGTGATCAATTTAAGCCAAGCTAAATTTGTGGACAAAATGTTGATTAGATTTGGCTTGGGAAATGTAACTCAGTAAACACGCCTATGAAAGCAAGCGGTATTTTAAGGGGACAGATACGCCTAAATAGTCAAAAAATTAAAAATTCAATTTTTTGTATTTTTTCCAAATTGTTTAAAAAATAAATTAAACTATTAAATATATTCAGGTATAATGTAAGAAACATAAAACCATTTTTTATATGTGCCATATTATCAGGTATGGCATTTCTTCGAAGGCCAAAATTCAGAATTTCCATTTTTCAGCTACCGCAGACTTAGTTAAGATTTGGGCTTCGAAGGCACTTTTATACTAATAGATATGCTTCAAACACATATAGTTTCCAGATAAGTGTGGGTTAAAAAAAAAATTATTTAAAAAAGTTATCTGGATATTAACATAAAATTTGTTACTTTTTAAAGTGTTCAAACAATTTTTGATTATTATTTTCTATACTTAGTAGACACCAGGTTAATCCAACCGTTAATGAATGGAACATGGTTAAGAGAGTCTTTCAATACAGGGACTCGAAATTATGAACTAATATTCAATCGAACAGACGATTGTCTAACGGTATTTTCTGATGCCAGTCTAGCCGACTGCAAAAATTCACAGACCACGTGTAGATATGTGATTAAATTGCTTGGTAACACTGTAGCTTGTGGAACACAAAAGCAACAAAGTGTCGCACTGTCTACGTGTCAAGCTGAATATGTAGCCATAAGCGAGGCCTGCCAGGAGGCTAGTCATTGCATAACTCTGTGTCCATAATGTTAAAATAAACATTGCGTCCCATTACACCCGATTGTGACAATATGTCTGCTATCCGTTCAATTGCATGTCTATTTATTGAAACTTATAATGAATGCTTAATTAATTTTATTTGGGGTCTGTTTAGATTATTCCGATAAGGAGGTACCTGAACTCTTAGCTACAATTATAGAGGAATCCTGGGATGGTCCGGATGTCAACTAGTGAGATGGAGTATTGGAAATGATACGGGCATTTGGGACTCTCCACCCATCAATGTTCTGCGCATGCGCGGGCTTGCTGCGCCGATGCGCTCTCGCCCGCACGGGTAGTCATTCGCCGAGTCTCCTAGAGAGCACACGTCTTTTTACACGATCGCTTTGTTTTAATAAACCTATCCCAACACTTATATTCAAACAGTTTCTGATATTTCAAATTTTACGACTTCATGCAGTGTACGACATAACCTATAAAATTGCGTATGAATTTCTTACCTCAAAGAAAATTCTTTCTAAATAAAAGAAGATTTTACTTTTCTACCAAAAAGAATAGTCTGCACCTGACACTTATAAATAAGTCGTTTATTCGCTTAATTCGCTAGTATATAGCGTCGGTCCCTACGAAGACTAGTACGGTTCAGATTTGCCGTGAAGACTAGTACATTTCAGATCTTTCCCACATAAAAAAATCCAATTGTTTTGGAGATAAACAAATAGTTATTTCGGTTAGAATTAATAAAATTGCAATATTTTCAAAGTTGCCAAAAACCTTTTGTAAAATTTCGAAATTTATAAAGTTATTATGAGATTTAATATTAATTTTTTTCTTCTAATTAAAGTTTACAATAAAAATTTTTTACTTCTCTGTCCCTATTTTTTGCTACAATTAATATAGCCATACTTTTTATTAATTTTACTTACATTTTGCACATTTTATATATTTTCACGTGCTCAAGAATCACAGAATATAGGGGATATTATTATTGAAACTAGGATCGAAACTAGAATCGAGCCACGTGCATCGAATCAAATACTAATCGTACCAGTCTTGTTAATTTTCCTTTAAATCAATTAATATGTATATGACTATTTTATAACCTATTTTAGTCATCGTGGGCCTATTGCAATTTTGATACTATCCCAAACATCATCGAGTGTTAATATTAGAGAAATAACTAATGATACTGAATAAAAATACTTTATTTATATTATTGTTGTTTTCATGCATATTATTATGTAAATCGAGACGGCAGGTAAGAGGGCAGCAACGGATAACTTGCCTATTGGCAAGTTACGGACCATATGGCGCTAGCGTCGGCTAGCATCCACCTGAGCGCAGGTAGATGACGTGCGAGTATAAAGCATTGCAGAGAGGGATAGCCTTGGGTATATAAGGAGCTCCGCTGCGCTGACGGAGTTATTCGCTCTCTGATGCACCAACCAGGCTGATAGAATAAACTGCTGATCTCATCTACCGACCAATCGTCCGGATATTTAGTATGCAACGAGCATAGCGCTCTCAAAAGGTTATCCGGGGGGATTATCCCTCTTTTCAAATAGAATATCAGTTTGCGATCTTCTGTATATTATGCACAAATACATAAATGATTCTCTTTTCTAATTAAAGTCTTTTCAACCTGATTTCATCCACCACCCACCCCTTTGACTTACTCTTTCATGGACAGGACTGCTGATCCCTGCCTTGACTGAGCCGATAATACATAGATGTGGACGTGAGATAGTGGTTCCTCTCGAAGCATCTCTTAATTGCGCAGACCATTGATCATCACCCGTAGTGTCGGATGATCCTTGGTCATTCACTACATTCGTCGGGTGTGCTTATATCTTCTCTAACGAACTTACACGCGGTTCGCGGCTTACATAAACCGGACCGTTTCGAAATAGTATTAACTTGATAACATAAGTCAAAAATTTTGTTTAATTCTGAATCTGAGGTTTAAAATTCATTTATGTTTCGCACGCGACAGCGAACATGCAAGTGCATTCACTTTTTGCGCTCAATTAATTATTTTCAAACAACATTCGAGTTCTATGTTTCACATCTGCCAGGCGTCCCGTGACGGCTCAATCGTGTGTTGGTAGCTGGCATCCGTCCGTCAGGCGCGTTGTGAATGCCAAACCATCAATAAAAAGTTTGCTCATCTCCGCGGGTTCGTGTGCAAACACGAGCATATCTGAGTCGGCTGAGCCATGCCTTCTGCATGTCCGACGGGTTATTAACAGAAATAAACAGGGCCCTTCTGACCCTATTTATAATAGCAGTGAGTAGCAATAAAACTGCTGTTATAACAGATATATTTTAACAATTGTGCAATGAACTTATTGATTATTTTTTTAATTTATTTGTTTTTAGTTCATATATAATTCTATAAAGTTTTTGTCCTTTTTCGTTTGAGACGGCGGCCCCACCTGGTAGATAAGAGAGCAGCAACAGATAACTTGCTAATATCAAATCATCAAAAAATTGCGCTTTATGGTGTATAATAAAAGAACGACGAACGATAATATGAATAAATAAATTTTCTGCGGTATAAAAATAGGTAATTTTATTCTCTTTCAGGTACATATTCAACAATTTACTTTCATCAACTTTTGCAATAACTTTATTAGAAAAAACTAAATCTCAAAAGTAAAAAACCACAATAAAAAAAACTTGTTTACAAAATGTAAAAACGGACTGTTTTCCCACTACGTACTAGTAGAAACAAAGAAATTTAGTTAATTAAAATCCGCTAAGTAGAAGCTAAGATACAGGGGTATACGAACGAACATACACTCACACATAAATCCGTACGGGCATTTTCCAAAAACATTAATTTTCGATTAAAATACATTAAAAAACACTTCACTCACATGTTTTCATATAAACTTCAAAAATTACTATTACGAGGCTTTCTTAGGAAGGAAGCAAAAGTGCTTCTTTCATCCCCCCTTTCCCCTCCCCCCGTTATAGCCACGGGCAGGGAACTGAAATGAGGTTGTGGATTTGACAGTAGAACTTTTTTCCCTTCTTGGAGAAGAACGAGTACAAACTTCATAAAGGATCCTGAACAGTAAAATGTTTCTCGTCAATTGATGGTATGCATTCAGATTGAATTATTTTTCATTTGCAGACCTTTTTCAAGTTATAACAGGCTTGCCTCAAGCTGTAAAAACTAGAACTCTTTTATGAAGTTCTAAATAATAATGTAATTAGTTGTATTTTAAAGAATATCAAATCGCGAGACAATTTTGAGAATACGCGACGTGCCTGAGTCAGACCGTGCTTTTGAGCCAGACTCAACATAACCTGAAAATGTAAGATTTTAACTGTATATACTGTATTGCGATTAGCTGTTAGCTGTTCTTTTTCGCGTAAGATCTTTACATTTATGAATTCCAAACCTAAAAAAAAATGAAATTTGAGAATGCATTAGGAGGGAATGAAATTTGAGGCTCGTGCGCTGATCGTGCACCGAAAGTCGTTGTATAAGTACAAGTTTCTCTCTCTCTCTCTCTCTCTCTCTCTCTCTCTCTCTCTCTCTCTCTCTCTCTCTTTCTCTCTTTATTTAAACCAGCACTCTCCCGCGGTCCCTACAGCCCTTTGCCTACGCGTTGCACGGATATGCATGTGGTCTAAACCGTGTACCTTCATTTCAGTTACAATAAATTTTCAAATTTAACTTACTTGTGTTGCTAGCAGTTCTTTATTTACTGTGAATTCAAAGCCTTCCCCTCATAAAGACCAAAATCTTCTTCACCTCCGCGGGCAAGTGCATCCCTTCACAACGAAAGTCATAGCCAACGAAATCATTTCCAAAAAATGAGATCTTGATTGGAATCTTATCTCAGAACTCAAATGAGCTTTTACAGTTAAATATAAAAGAAAGCATGAAATTATCTTACATCTTACACATGGGACACATACATTTTTTTATTACTATCTATGATTGACGCTGTTACATATGTCCTATATAGTCATTTTAAATACATTATTTTGAATTTGTAATATTAGGACTACAATTTTTGTTAGCTGATTTAATTTGGAAACTGTTTAAGAGAATTAAAAACCATGTTATGCAGATAGTTATAATTACGTTTTCTTTATTTAAAAAATTATTGGCCATAAAAAACTTGTATAAATTGTTACAATAAGATAATATATTTTATAATAACATACCATTATAATCCTGAATTTGAAAGCATACTAATTAACCATACATGCACAAAAAAGGGCTATAAACCGCTTGCTGGATAAATGCAGTTTGTAACAAAAGCAGGAATGTCTTTTAAGACACAGGAGTACTTGAAGCATTCTTCATTATTTTGAAAAGGTTTATGATGGTATGCTGTTATTTAACTATTCGTATCATGCGCTGGTTTTGGTAATATTTTTGACTAAAGAAATAACACACGTAGACATACAGTAAATTGGCGAGGATACGAAGCTTTAGAAAATCTAGCATGTAAGTGAGAATGAGAAAAACACATTTCATTGTAAGAGGAAAATACAACTGTTTCTTCTATTTTTTTTTAACGCACAGTTTTTCAGATGACCAGCGTCTTCAAGTGTTATATATAAATATATATATATATATATATATATATATATATATATATATATATATATAAAACATACGCACACACATACTTACACAAACACATTCTTCGAGATATGTAATGGCATAGTTTTACATAGATTTTAATGAGTAAGAAGGTATGACTTTTACAATAATAATACAATAAGTAATCTAAATTTTGGTCTATCTTTTCCTTAGAATAATCTAAGGATTGTTCACATGTTTAAAATATTTATTTTCATTTTAATTCCAGATAAAAATATAAATCCACGAATTATATGATGGTTTTTCATAAGTAAAAAAGTGGTTAAATTGGTCCATAATTACTTAAGGCGGAAGGTCTTTCTTGATGCTCACAACCTGTAGTACTTACGTCGCCTTCCGCCAATTGGTGCTGTCATACGTGTGACAACGGAGGTTGTTTAAGAACATGGTGATGAATGTGATGCTGCGATGCACTGGTGATGCTACTTTGATGTAATAACGTACTTCCTGGTCCTGAAGCAGTTGAATATTGTGGTGCTATTGATCGCGCAACAATTCCTTTACTTCCACTAACATTGCTAAGAATACCAGTACCCGTGGCGCCTTGAACGTTACTAGATACATTTAAGTTTCTACCAAACAGACGTCTCCACAGGCGTTTCCAAGACCCTATAGTTTTTCCGCTCCATATCCACACACCAGATGTAATACCTACAGCTAAAGCCATGAAGTATTTCAGCATTAAAACAGAGTATAATGGTTTTATACGTGGTTTACATGGGCAGGCCAATGAACTAAGCCATTCACTTCTCAAAGTTGTTTCGTACAAGTGGCATGCAAGAACCGCGCTTGCAGGGACCGTATATAACACCGAAAAAACTCCTATACGAATCATTAGTTTTTCTAATTTATCTGCTTTGGCCCCAGGTTGGCGTTTTATAACAGAGCGTATTCTAAAAAGACTGACAAATCCAGCAAACAAAAAAGTGGTCCCCAATAAAAGATACATTAATAGTGGTGCCAATATGAAAATTCTTATTCCTTCAGGAGCTACTGTGCAAACACCTGCTATAGGATCTCCTGCTACGCCACCAGCTAACAGAGCCCATAATGTTTGAGCAGTAGGAGCTAACCACGCTGCTAAGTGAAAATATTGAGAGTACGAAGATATTGCTTCATTTCCCCATTTTAAACCAGCTGCCAGAAACCACGTAAATGACAAAATTACCCACCAAACCGACGATGCCATTCCGAAGAAATATATTAATAAAAACACTGTTATACATATCCCCGGACCCTGCGTTCCATATCTTAGCATATTACCGTCGCATGCAATTTGTTCATGTCCAATTATACTTCTGGATAAATATCCAATAGAGACAAGGAAATAACACGCAGAAAGAAAAACAATAGGCCTTTCAGGATATTTAAATCGTTGAGTATCAATTAGAAAAGTAGTAACAGTAGCTAATGTACTTGCTGCACATAAACCACTCCATAGAGTTAACCATATGGTAGCAAAATTCTTTTGTTCATTTGTTAAAAAAGCTCCTTGACAAGGCAATACGCAATCTGTAATTCCGATAATATCTAATTTCTGCAATACTATAAATCCTGTTCCACTGTAAATACTTAAAGATCCAAGAGACTCTGCTGCATCTTTTTCTTGAATAGATGAAGACGATATTAAAGGTATAAGAGGTGGTCTACATCGACAAGTGCAATCTTTTTCTTCGATTGAATGATGACAATTTTTTTGATTTTTTCCAGGCTTACATTTTGTTGCCTGAAAACCTTTAGGCGTTTTTGTAGGCTTAGGCAATGCAATTGGTGTTAATATTTCAGTTGAAACTAATGTCGTTCTGTTATCTTGTTCCATACAAAGATTTTCTGGATCTCCTTGATTCGGTAACCTTTCACATGCCATACGTTCAGGCCACGAGAAGCCATATTGATGCATCAAAGGGGCGCATCCCATTCGAGCACGTTCACAAACGCTTCTACAAGCTGGGAGAGGCTTAGAATATTCAGGTAAACAAATCGGTGTATACATCGAGCATAAAAAGAATTTTAAATCTAAAGAACATTTTATTTCAACAAGTGGCCAAAACTGATGCACTTCTAATCCAGCCTCATCCTGAGTATCATGATTTAATTCATTAGGCATTGTTGTCAAGTTGTATCCTATTCCTTTACACATAGGGATTGTTATTTCTTCGCATCGGCTACCTGTTGGACTAGACAAATCTGATCGCGATATTGAATAATCAATATCTGTACTTATAGGGGCTGAATTAGAGCCTACATTCATGACAATGCCAGAAACTGAAGAAGTTAATGTCATTGATGAGGTTGACGATGAGCCAAACTGACTATCAATATCATTGGCTTTATGCATTGTATTCTCAGAACTCACAATACGATTGATAAAAATAAGTTGAAGTAGGATAAACATGCTAATTTTTTCACAAGTCATGATTCAAAATTTTTTTCTACCGCTTTTTGGAGTTATACAGAAATTATGGATTTTTTGATCTTATTTGAAACCCACCAATCTGAAACAAAATAAAAAACAAATTATAAATATTTTAATATGAACGCTTACATGTAAATTTATGAGTATACACACACACATTCAACTGTTATTCCTATGCCTATCAAATTAAATTATTTTATCTAATCACTATAAAAATAGTCATAAAGATGGCTGCTGGAACTAGAAAAGTATCTACATAATTCTCAATATGCTAGGGGACGTACGTTTGTTGCAGAAAATAAGAATATCAATTGGTAAATTATAAATACGCAAGAATCTAGTATTGATATTCAAACTTTGCAGCACAAAAAATTATTATTTTATACTTAAGAGAACAATTGAAGACAAAAATATTGAAGTTTGTACTGATTATGTTATATACTGATTTATATCATGATATGTTGCTACGGGCTAAGCCCAGCTCTTGAAGATGTGAACTACTTGTTGCTTACTGCTCTTTTACTACTTAAACTTAGACGCGTAACTTTGTTTATATCGGTAGACTTACAATTTACTGAGTTATATGTGTCGAATTTGTGTATAATACCGCTTATCAGCAATTATATCATGTTTGTTTACTACATAACTTTTAGTAGTAGGTCAGACCCATCCTAAAACTATACAGCTACTTTTTTATTATAAAAAAGTGCTTTTTTATTGTATTAAGGTTCTTGGAGTCCAGATTAAACATTCAGATTTTCAAAGTTTAAGGTTTTAAATGCAAATAAGGTAGCCTTAGCATATATAGAGCTTTAAAATTATTTGTATTGAAAAATTCAGAAAATTTAACAAAAAAAGTATCTAAGTAGTTTTGGTTGAAAATGCATGTTTTATGAGCTACAAATTATTAAAAATAGGGAAAAATTGCAAAAATTGCTTAAAATCCCAACTTTGACCAACGATAACTCGAAGCCAAGTGAAGGAATCGCGCTAAAATTTTATTTGGAAATAAGGTACGACATGTAGAACATATATATATGTATATATAAATACACACACAACTCCGCTACGCCGGTCCTAAGCCAGGGGCCCCACCACACAAGAGGTGGGGAAGGAGGAGGGAGAGGAGTAGCAACCTCGTTAAAATAACCAAGGCTCATCTGGCCCGGATGACAGCACCTTGTTAAAGGGCTCCTTTCTAGGATACAGGACAGGGGAAGAAACCCCGAATATAAATCAATCATGGACAGTGAGTTAATTAAAACACTGCCCCAAGCGGGTCAAGCTTTACAGCGCACTCCCGACGTTGGTTCCGATCAGGTGAAAGCCCCGGTGTCCGACGCAGGCTCCATGGATGTTGGGGGAGCCAATTAACTCAAACAAGACCGGAGGTTACAGAAGTGGGTCACTAGGCCCTCAAAGGAAGATTAGCCTCAAGTGACGCATCAGGATGTGATGGAGTCATAAACAGGGGAATTCACGAGGTATGGTCTGAAATTCAGACAACAGATTGTGCGGAAGAAGAGTTGATGGATAACATGCACCATCTGGACAAGATAGATGTTGCAGTAGGTCCAACCAAATACATTCACAAGAGTGTTAAGGATGACATGAGGAAGGTCATGTCTTTCTGGAAACGGCTCATTAGCGTAAGAGAAGCGTCGAGCAAGACCAAATCTAGCTTTGGACTGATGATGTCAAATAGTTCACGGACCTCGCTGACCTCAGAAGAAAAACGGGAGGTAGAAATGCCAAGGAAGAGGAAGGAACGGTTTCCTACACAGGACCAGACCAATAAGAAAAGAAAAGAAAAGGACAAGACACCAAAGCATGGCCAGAGTGCGCCACTAGCGACGACTTCCAGCACTACTCAGTGCCCACCGCCCACAACAGGGACTATATCACCCTGGAAGAGGGTGGAAACAAGAAAGAAAAAGGAAAAAGAAGACGATAAGATTAACAATGGTGTTGTAGATCAGAAAGGCACTAGAAAATCTAAGCCGCCACGGGCAAGACCAACCCGACCGGAGGCTCTAATCATAAAAGCTACCGACGGGAAGCCCTACGCTGATATCTTGCGAAAGATGAAAGCAGACTCAAAACTGAAGATGCTAGGAGATAGGCGGTTGGTGACCTACTTTTGGAACTCCAACGCACATCAGAAGGGAAGGCAACGGAACTTCGACAAGCGGTGCAAGAAGTGCTAGAAGAAGGTGTCACCGTAAGAACCCTACAAGATGTGGAGGTCTTTGAAGTAATAGATCTTGATGTTCTAACCACTAAGAAGGACATCGTGGAAGCGCTACGGAGGGAGTTTCAAGATAGCGACTCAAATGCAGTGGAGGAAACGACAGTAAAGACTGTGCGCAAGGCATATGGCGATACGCAGACGGCGGTCATTCAAATGCCAGCAAAAATGGCTCAGCAGATGATCGCAAAGCAGAAAATCAGGATTGGCGGGGTAGTATGCAGAATACGAGAGATAAAGTGGAATGCACGTCCACTTTGCTGTTATAAATGTCTAGGATTTTGACATATCGGCAAAAACTGCACAGTAACATAGGATCGAAGTAACTACTGTTACAAGTGTGGAGTCGAAGGACATAATGCAAGAGATTGTAAAAACAAACCGAACTGCGTTCTCTGCCAAGAAAGAGGAGCAACAAAGAAAAGTGACTGCTGGTAGCTACACATGCCCAGTATACCGAGCGGCAGTAGAGAAGCTGAAGAAACGAAGATAATGAAGATGCAGTTGAACTTGAATCACTGCAAGACAGCACAGGATTTACTTAACCAGTACGTTTATTAGACAAAGGTCGACGTAGCCATTATATGTGAACCATACAGGGTTCTGAACGAGACATCGTGGAAAACAGACGACACTGACGAGCAGCGATCTGGGCATGTGGGAACGTGGCATTCCAGGAACAAATGTTGACAAGCGAGGAAGGATTTGTCCGTGCAAAGATAGCAGGAATACACGTATATAGCTGCTATGTTTCGCCTAACGCACCGATCGAACAGTTCGAGCGGCAGTTAGATCGACTCGTGTAGGATATTGCGGGAAGAAAGCCAGTAATTATCGCAGGCGATTTTAACGCATGGGCCGTAGAGTGGGGCAGTCAAAGGACTAACCAAAGAGGACGAGTACTGCTAGAAGCATCTGCTCTCCTGGACTTGGTGTTAGTTAATCAGGGTAGCACTAACACCTTTAGAAGAGGAGACGCAGGATCTATCGTCGACCTGACCTTTGTTAGTAGTTGCCTTATTGGCTTAATTGACAAGTTGACCGTGAGTGAACACTACACAAATAGTGATTACTAGGCCATAATAATGGAGGTAAGAAAAGCAGAGCAGAGACCCAGCGCGAGTACAAGGACCAACAGAGTCAGTTCGAAAACGAAGGATTATGATAAGGAGACGTTCCTACTGGCACTGGAAGAATTGCAACTCTCGGGGACGGCGAACAGCAAGGCGGAACAGGTGATGGGTAATATGACGACCACCAGTATATTGGCGGGACAGGTTGAGAGTGCGCGCAGCGAGTGTCACCGGACCAGAAGAAGAGAATAACGGGCAAGAAACTAATACTATAAAACCGGAAGAGACCAGGAAATAGTAGATGACCGCGGACAAGAAATGAAGGACGCTAAACGGAAGCTTAAGAAGACAGACCGCGAAAACAAGCGACGGTGCCTTAAAGAACTACAGGATGAGGTCAAATAGGACCCTTGGGATCGACCTTACAAAATAGTAATAAAGAAAATTAAAGGAAGTTACGTACCCCCTCCAAAATGCCCGGAACTATTACACCGGGTAGTGACCACACTGTTTCCCAGGCAACTGGAAGAGCCAAGTATCATCGAAAGAGGTGCGAATAAAGAGGCTGTTCCACTGATCACGATGATCATCCATGCTCATCCAGAGGTCTTCGTAGACTTGTATAATGCATGTCTAGAAGAGGGAACATTCCCCACAAACTGGAAGAAACAGCGTCTCGTGCTTCTGCCAAAAGGAAAGAAGCTACCCCAGGATTCCTCATCATACTGACCGCTCTGCATGTTGGACACCCCGGGTGTTACCGACGTAAGCTTGCTGAAATACAAACTTCTATAGGCGAGCATCTCAGCGCTACGGTTATGGAAACCGGCAGCGTAGGCTGCGTGCACGACGATCAAATGGGATCGATCGGGGCCGCTTCCCTCACCCCCAGCCGGTTACGGCTGATTAATTGGTGAGGCCCGGAACAGACGAAAACTTGGGAGCGTTTCGCTGTGGCCAGTTTGCCCTAGGGAGATGCGTCGTCTGGAAGGGTAGCCTGCTTTGTAGTAGCGGCTCGCTTGTATTTCGGGGACAGCTAACTTACGAAGGAAGCATTTTAGATGTCGCGGGGTAATATTTGGTTGATAGTGTTCGCGTATAGTAATAATATAATTTGTAATTACTGTTCTCGGCGTGGGTTTTCTCCTCGTGAGACAATACGTGGAGTTTTCCCCACGTCACAGACTTCGGTCTGGACAAATGTGGGAACAGTAAGCGCGCGATTTATGTATATTTTTTCGGCTGCAGAGAGTGTACAGGACAAAGGTCGAGTTGTGCCGCGCACGTGAGGCCGCGTTGTTTTCGGGTTTGAGTTTTATGGCTTTTCCTCGTAGGAAAAGTATGTAGGCTCGAATTCGAATCTCGAGTAAGCGCATCTGGCCAGCATAGCATCGGCTCGAGCGTGGGCCCGCGCTGTTGAGCCGAGCTGTGCGGCGCGGATGTTGGGCTCGAGTTTTATGGCGGATCGGATTAGCGCGGGCGGCGGGGACAGCTTCGACAACGAGTGCTTTGTTTTAGAGTTTTTGTGTGGATGAGTGTGGAGAAGGGCAATTTGGAAATTCCCAGCGACTGAAAAACGATCGGCGGCTAGCGGCGGGGTCGAGCGTCGATCGTCTGCGAGGACGGCTGCGGGGGAGGCAGTCGAGAGCTGAACTCCGAGCAGTGCGCTTCGCAATTTGTATTTTTGAATATAATTTATATTTCTTTTCTGATTTTATTTGTGTTTAAATTATTTTATCCTTTCTTCGCAAATTACGCGAGAATACTCTCGTGAGTATTAACAGTTTGGTGCCGAAACCCGGGAATTTGCGGGAGAATAGTGCGTAATTTGAGTAGAAAAAAGATAAGCGAGAAACTTCAACGAGCTGTTAGCACAGTGTGTGCCGATCATTCCACTTTGTCGCCGATCACCTGCGCTGCTGTCAGCCGAGGAGAGAGAGAGTGAGGATTCATTGTGTCACGAAGCCAGCAGAGAAAAAGGCAAGAAGATGAATAAGCTAGCCGTGAGTAAAGGGAAAAAGGCAGCAGGAAAAGCGGTGCCGACGGGCAAGGCGAAGGGAGCCGCGTCAATAGCGACGCGTGCACGTGAGCAGGCGAAGCGCACTGAGGCAGTAGCCACGGTTGCTGATACCGTCGTGGGGAAAGGTGCTACGAAGCCTGTCTCCCAGCGAACTTCAGCTAAGAGAGCGCGCAATGTAGTGTCTCCTGTCACCAAGCCGGTCGAGTCGCGGCAGCTTTCAGAAGGCCAGCATGTCCAGCTACATCGTACGCGCCTGCAGGAACCCGATACGATCGTCGCCGAGGTCGAAGTACATCAGTCACCTACGACGAAAGGTCAGCGGGTGCACAACCTGCGCAAGCCAACCGCTGCTACTTCTGTTGTGGAGACGACGACTGATAGGCCGCCATTGACGGAACGTCGTAGTCCACAGGCCAGTATGCAGCAAGAAGAATCATCAACCGCTCAAGCCGAAGTCAACCCGACGACGGCACCCAAACGCGGGCGTGCACCAACTCGCACAAAACGCAGCAGAGCGCCTGTGGCTACGAGAGACGCAAGACAGGAAGGGAGATCATCATCGTTGCGCTGCCGTGTCCGTTCGAGATTAGACCGCGAAGGAACACCGCGTTCGGAGGAGTCCAACTATGAAGAGCAGGCACGGCAACAAACCCGACACATCCATCTGCGGGACAGTCGTGTTATAGATCACGATGAAGAAAGTACCGAGTCGCTTTCGCCCCCGCGACGCGCTCAATTTGACACGTTTGGCGAGACGACTAACAACATCAGCCAGAAGCTCAATGAGCATCTGAGCGGTTTTTCAAATTTCAGGTTCAGACGAGAATGGAGCTTTGAAGATGTCAAAGCAGCGTTCGAAGCAGGTTTGGCAGCGCAAAGGCGCACACTACCAACACCGTGTCGCCAGCACGTTTCCGCTTATCGTGGATCACCGAGAAGGGACATATCTCCACCAACACCAACGGAGCAGCTCACCAGACGAGCGACTAGGCAAGGGAGCGAGTCGTTTACTCATGCAGTTTTAGCGGCTGAACGAGGACACGCTCCGCTTCATCCGACATCAACGGCGGTGCAGGATCGCTCGCCGTTTCGATCTACTGCAGCAGTGCGTGAACGCACGCCAACACAGTCATCGTCAGCGGCAGTGCGAGAGCGCACGCCGCCCCAGCCATCACCAACGAGCATGCAGTCTCAACCAACATCAGCGGTAGTGCGGGGACGCACGCTGCTTAGAACGACGGCATCTTCAGCGGTAGTGCGAGGACGCACGCCGCCTCCCACAGCGACGGCAGCGCGTAGACGCACACCGTCTCCCACAGCGTCAGCTCAGGCGGAGAGAGAGGCGCCAACTTCTTCGATCAACGGCTATCGGAGCGGATCAAAGCGGTTAAATGTAAGCGATGCGTCTCAGACACTGTCAACCAAACGCGGTAGGATTCAGTTTTGCGAGCAGGAAAATTGCGAAGATTTAAGTAACGATAGTAGGGACAGTGAAGAGAGCGACCACGAATGTACGCGCGGATGGAGTAGAGGCACGCGGACGCGAGATACTGACGCTTATAGAAACGACTCTCGAGCCGAGGATCGGTTATCTCGCGCAATCGAGGACACCTTG
Source organism: Nasonia vitripennis (assembly GCF_009193385.2). NCBI lineage: Eukaryota > Metazoa > Arthropoda > Insecta > Hymenoptera > Pteromalidae > Nasonia > Nasonia vitripennis. The sequence goes on from NW_022279781.1 coordinate 153,557, forward strand.
GCCACGGTTAGAGAGTCGAGTTTATCTAATTGCAACACACAGTTATTGACACGAATGACGTCGGTAAAAACACTGCATACCTTTTCGGGTGATCCGTTTGACTGGATCCGATTCAAAAAATCTTTTGAAATGTCAACAACGCTCGGAAAATATTCAGATCGCGAGAACGTAACGCGGTTAGCCGATTCCTTAAGAGGAGATGCATACGACGCTGTACGCGCTCTCTTTATTTCGGGCAATAGTTCCGACGATATAATGCATACGTTAGAGATGCGTTTCGGCAATACTACCGTTATATTAGAAAAAATAATTCGTGAGGTCAAAGATTTGCCGAGCGTGTTAGAGCGTAAAATTACATTCGTAGAGTTCGCTACGCGTTTACGTGCCGCCGTGTTAGCAGTGAAATCGTTAGATATTGACGAGGGATATTTAAAAAATCAGGAACTTGTCAACGGGCTACTTCGGAAGTTGCCAGAGACCATCGCTTATAACTACGGTAGTTACGCGACTGGAGAAGGGAAAAATATGCCGGCTTTGTTACGTATTGCAGAATACGTTTACAAGAAGGCAGAAATGAAGATTACAGCGGGCGTGGTCACTCTCGACACTTTGGATGTACCGCGGCATGCGAAAAATTTGAACCAAAGTACTCGCCATAGAGATAGAGGGGTGTACGTAATGAAAGAGAATGATAGGGGTACAAATGAAAATAATAAAACGTACTGCGTAAATTGTCAACGTAAGAGTCATTATATAGAAAAATGCGTGAGTTTTGAGAAATTGACAGTGAGTGAAAGATGGCGTGTGGCAAGAGCGCATAAATTATGTTTTAATTGTCTCGCGCGGGGACATTCGCAAAATAATTGCAAAAAGTCATCGTGTGAAAAATGTGGTCGAACTCATCACCTACTACTTCATGTTTTTAAAACAGCTTCAGATCAAAATAAAACTCTAAACAAGGAGCAAGAATCGATTAACGCTTTTCATAGTAATGCAGAGTCAGCGACATGTACAGAACGGCAAAAATGACTACAAGGTCGTTCTCTTTTAAAGTTCGTTCCACTTAGGATTTTTGGACCGCGCGGATCGAAGTTGATTTTTGCATTACTGGATGATGGATCTACCGTGTCATTAATAAATTCGAAAATAGTTGACGAACTAGGTGTCAAAAGTACTCATGTTAATGTATATTTGAAAGGTGTAGGAGGTGAAGATACGACCACATTATGCAGTAGTAAGATTAATTTAGAAATCACTGTAGAAGCTGCGAATTATTTTTTAAGAAATGTGTTAGTTGTAAGAAATCTTGAGCTTCCTTCACAATGCATAACGAAGGAAATTGTCAATCTTTGTGCGGTTAAGACAGGTATTAGGACAGATGAATACGAAGCAACGCCAGATATATTAATCGGACAAGACAATATTAAATTGATTTTAACACGTGAATTTAAAGAAATAGAGAAAAACGCATTAATAGTGTCGCGATGTTTGCTCGGATGGACGATTCATGGTTATCATTGCGCGAATTATTCGACATGCGCGGTGTCAAGAAATGAACCAAAAGAAAAAAGTATAAAAACTTCTCGATTCGATACAAAATTAGATAAAATGATTCAGGATTATTTTAATATTGATGGATTAGGAATAAACACTCGCGTAAAAGCAAATCGTGAAGATCGTCGCGCATTAGAAATTCTAGATAAGACTAGTTTTCATAACGGCAAAGAATGGGAAGTCAGTTTGTTATGGAAAAATGATGATGACATACTCGAGGACGGCCGCCCTCTCGCTTTTCATCGATTAATATTACAGGAAAAAAGAATTGACCGTGATATCGAGTACGGAAATTTATATTATAAAGAAATGGATAGAGCTATTGAGAAAGATTTTGCAAAAAAGGCGATCGCTAAACCGACCGGCCGGAGAGTTAGATTTTTACCCCATTTCGGAATTCGTCATATAAATAAACCAAATAAAGTACGAGTAGTTTATGATTTAAAGGCAAAATACAAAGACAAAAGCTTTAATGAATACTTATTAGCAGGCCCGGATCTTTTGAAATCTTTATTAGGAGTACTGATGCGTTTTCGGCAGTTTAGATACGCGATTAAAGCTGATATACGAGATATGTTTTTAAAAATCAAAATACGCGAAGAGGATCAAGATGCTCAACGTTTTTTATGGAGAGGCGCGGACCGAACGGACGCACCGGAAGAATATATTTTTACGTCGCTTTTATTCGGGGCCAAATCGTCTCCTTGTACAGCTATATATATATTAAAAACAGAAACGCATCTCAATATCTATCTTGTTTTCCCGCGACCGCTAATAGTTTAATAGAAAATTGTTATATGGACGACTTTTTGGACAGTTGCGAGACGATAGAAGAAGCTTCGGAACGAATTGATCAAGTCATAGTTATAAATGAATTTGCTAACTGGGAAATGCACGGTTGGTCTAGTAACGCGCCGGAAGTTTTAGAAAATTTAGACGTTAGTAATGATTCAAATAACTTAGTGAAAGAAAATGTAAATGAACCGGTTAGTGAAAAAATTCTTGGTTTAAAATGGTCAAACTCCTCAGACGAATTAATGTTTAACTTTATTCACGCAAAAATAAAAGCTGATCTTTATAGCGGAGAGAAAAAACCGACAAAACGTGAGTTTTTAGGAATAATAATGTCTATATTTGATCCTCTTGGGTTTTTAACTCCATTCACTATTCAATCGCGAATTTTAATGCAGGAAATTTGGAACAGTAAAATAGATTGGGACGAAGTTCTGAAAGAAGCAGAATTTTTACACTGGCAACTGTGGTTACGCGAGTTAGATAGGGTAAAATTATGTAGTATTCCGCGGTGTTACCAAAATTTAAACTGTCAAATTAGAGAAGCCGAACTTCACGTTTTTTGCGACGCGAGTACAAAAGCATATGCGTCGGTAGCATATTGGCGTTTTACATTAAATGATAATTTATTTCATGTCTCTATTATAATGGCGAAAAGTCGCGTAGCACCCTTGAAACCATCCACTATTCCGCGTTTAGAATTGCAAGCAGCCCTTATGGCGACTAGACTAGCAAATACGATTGCTAAAGAACACGACTTTAAGATCACGCGGAGAGTATTCTGGTCAGATTCGCAAACAGTATTACATTGGATTAAAAAAGATCCGCGAGAATTTAAAATTTTTGTTGCAAATCGTTTAGACGAAATTAGGGAAAATTCAGAAGTTAGTGAATGGAGATGGATTCCTACGAAAGATAATCCCGCAGATGACGCAACGCGAACCGCTCCGTACGCGCTAGATAAGAATAGCAGATGGTTCGCGGGGCCGCCTTTCTTGCGTGAAGTAGAATCTTCATGGCCGTTAGATAAAGATCAACTCAAAGTTAACACAGTAGATTTAGAATATAAAAACACTGAACAACCGATATTGACTACGACAGTAAAGCAAAAAGCAGTGATTGATTTTACACGATTCTCATTATATTCTAGGCTTATATCAACGGTAACGTTTGTATTAAAATTTATAGATATGAAATTAAAACGAAATAGATCTTCGATCGAGAGAAAAATTAACGCGGAAAATGTTTGTTTTAGAATAAGTCAATCAAGTTCATTTTTTGAAGAGTTGCGGGTTACTAAGCGATCTAATAAAATTCCGAAAGAAAGTAAAATTGCATCATTGAATCCGTTTTTAGATGATTCAGGTGTTTTACGTGCGGAAGGCCGGTTAAAGAATTTGTCGGGCGATCTTCTTTCAATTCATCCGATTATTTTAGACGCGAAAGAAACGTTTACTAAACTTTTAATTAAAGAGTATCATGAGAAGTTTTATCACGCGAGCCATGAAACTGTAATAAACGAGTTGCGTCAGAAATATTGGATTTTAGGTTTGCGAACAGGGTTAAAGAGTTTAGCATCGAAATGTATTATTTGTAGATTACGTCGTGCTCGTCCAGCTAATCCAAAAATGGCGGATCTGCCATCTTCTAGATTAGCGTAGTTTTTACGTCCGTTTAGTCATTGCGGCTTAGATTATTTTGGGCCGATGCAAGTTAAGATAGGTAGAAGACGAGAAAAGCGTTGGGGCGCGTTGTTTACGTGTATGACAACGAGAGCCATACATATAGAATTAGCTCATAGTTTGACTACCGATTCTGCTATTATGGCATTTCGAAGGTTTTCTTCACGCAGAGGAACGCCTCTGTGTGTCTATTCTGATAACGGTACTAATTTTAAAGGCATGAATAGAGAGTTAGCGACCGCGATCAAAGAAATCAACCGCACTGAGATTGACAGTTTTGCTCTTAAAAATAATATAGAATGGAAGTTTAACCCGCCAACTGCGTCGCACATGGGTGGAGTGTGGGAGCGTATGATTAGGTCGGTAAAAACTGCGTTAACCTACGTATTAAAAGAACAAGCGCCGAGAGAAGAAGTGCTTTTAACCGTATTAGCAGAGGTGGAACATAGTGTAAATTCTCGACCACTTACGCATGTACCTGTAGATTCTCGCGACGAAGAGGCTTTGACGCCCAATCATTTTCTATTAGGTTCTTCTTCTGGGCAGGTTAAATTGACTAGATGTGAATTACAAGCTACGTGTCCTCGAAAACAGTGGCAAATCGCTCAATTTTTTGCTGATTCTTTTTGGCGTAGATGGCTTAAGGAATTTTTGCCAACTCTGATTCCGCGAAAGAAATGGCGAGATAGTGAAGATCCATTAAAAATAGGAGATTTAGTTCTTATATTAGATGATAGTGTAGATAGAAACGAATGGCGAAAAGGAATAATTATTAAGGTTTTCCCAGGGTCTGATGGTCACGTTCGCGTAGCTGAGGTTAAGACTGCGTATGGAACTGTCAAACGCCCGACTAGAAAACTAGTTAAGTTTGCAGAAGTACAAAACTCTTAGGTTTTGTACGGGGGGGGGGGAGGATGTTACCGACGTAAGCTTGCTGAAATACAAACTTCTATAGGCGAGCATCTCAGCGCTACGGTTATGGAAACCGGCAGCGTAGGCTGCGTGCACGACGATCAAATCGGATCGATCGGGGCCGCTTCCCTCACCCCCAGCCGGTTACGGCTGATTAATTGGTGAGGCCCGGAACAGACGAAAACTTGGGAGCGTTTCGCTGTGGCCAGTTTGCCCTAGGGAGATGCGTCGTCTGGAAGGGTAGCCTGCTTTGTAGTAGCGGCTCGCTTGTATTTCGGGGACAGCTAACTTACGAAGGAAGCATTTTAGATGTCGCGGGGTAATATTTGGTTGATAGTGTTCGCGTATAGTAATAATATAATTTGTAATTACTGTTCTCGGCGTGGGTTTTCTCCTCGTGAGACAATACGTGGAGTTTTCCCCACGTCACAGACTTCGGTCTGGACAAATGTGGGAACAGTAAGCGCGCGATTTATGTATATTTTTTCGGCTGCAGAGAGTGTACAGGACAAAGGTCGAGTTGTGCCGCGTACGTGAGGCCGCGTTGTTTTCGGGTTTGAGTTTTATGGCTTTTCCTCGTAGGAAAAGTATGTAGGCTCGAATTCGAATCTCGAGTAAGCGCATCTGGCCAGCATAGCATCGGCTCGAGCGTGGGCCCGCGGTGTTGAGCCGAGCTGTGCGGCGCGGATGTTGGGCTCGAGTTTTATGGCGGATCGGATTAGCGCGGGCGGCGGGGACAGCTTCGACAACGAGTGCTTTGTTTTAGAGTTTTTGTGTGGATGAGTGTGGAGAAGGGAAATTTGGAAATTCCCAGCGACTGAAAAACGATCGGCGGCTAGCGGCGGGGTCGAGCGTCGATCGTCTGCGAGGACGGCTGCGGGGGAGGCAGTCGAGAGCTGAACTCCGAGCAGTGCGCTTCGCAATTTGTATTTTTGAATATAATTTATATTTCTTTTCTGATTTTATTTGTGTTTAAATTATTCTATCCTTTCTTCGCAAATTACGCGAGAATACTCTCGTGAGTATTAACACCGGGTAAGATCCTGGAACGCATAATCTGCGTCAGAATAGATCATTTTAAAGAAGGAAAAGGTGGATTAGCGGAACACCAATATGGCTTTTAGAATCGTTCAACCCTGGACGCAGTTAGCATAGTGATCGATTCTGCGCAAACAGCGATAGAGGGGAAAAGATGGAAGGGAGAAAAAGAGAAGTACTGCGCCATAGTTACATTGGATGTCAAAAATGCATTCAATTCGGCTAAATAGAGAGAAATACACGAAGCACTCCGGTAACAGGATGTGCCCTTATATATAAGAAGAATGATGTCCGACTATTTGAAGGACAGAATCCTATTATATGACACGGAAGATGGTACCAAGACCTATAAAGTTACAGGAGGCGTACCCCAACGGTCAGTGCTTGGCCCACTGACGTGGAACATCATGTACGATAGGGTACTAAGCCTACAATTACCTGAGGGAGCAATAGTCGTGGGCTTTGCTGACGACATAGCAGTACTGCTAGTAGCGAAACATGAAGAAGAGGTGACAGAAATAGCGGAAGAGGCCCGTATAATACAAGAAGGGCTAACGGAGACGGGTCTGGAACTAGCCAGCCACAAAACGGAAGTTATTCTTATCTCTAGTAGGAAGAAGATGGAGGAAATTAAACTGACGGTAGATGGAGATGAGATAGCTTCTCAACCAACCATCAAGTACTTGGGCATCACCATCGATGCAAGGCTAACTTTCAAACAACATCTGGAAATAGTCATCGATAAAGCAGCAAAAGTCGGCGCTGCTTTATCACGATTGATGCCAAATGTAGGAGGCCCAACACATAAGCGAAGGTTACTCTTAGCCAGTGTAACCACATCGATTATGCTATATAGAGCCCCAATATGGGCAGATGCGATGCGGGTGAAATCGTATGCCCGAATGCTAACCACTGTGTACAGACGAAGTGCACTAAGAGTGGCGTCCGCTTACCGTACAGTATCGGACAAAGCGGTGTGCATTATTGCTGGTATGCCGCCGATTGACCTATTGGTGATGGAAAGTAAGGAAGTATTCCAAACTAAAAGAAGAACAAGTGACAAAACTCAGAAGGAGATCTGGGATACAGCAAGAAAGAAGACAATGGCCGAATGGCAAACAAGATGGGATATTAGTGACAAAGGGCGATAGACACATCGCCTTATACCAAAAATAGAGGATTAGACTGGAAGAGAACTTTGGGAGGTCAACTACTAACTCACACAGTTTTGAAACGGGCACGGATGCTTCCGGGCTTACCTACACCGATTTAAATTAGACGACAGTCCGAACTGCCCAGCTTGTTTGGACGCTAACGAAAATGCGGAGCATGTTCTCTGTGACTGTTCGCGATACCAAATGGAGCGAGATGAACTCGAGTGTTATCTCCAGACTAGAGTGACACCTGAGTCAATGATGGCAACTATGTTGACGTCGGAGGATGATTGTAACGCAGTAAACAACTACGTAAGGACCACCCTCAAGAAGGTTAGAAATGACGAAGAGAAAAGAAGGCAAAGAATAGGCGAAACATCGGAATAAAAATGTAGCTAAACAAAGGTCACTGAGATGTGTCGGGGTTGAGGTTGTCCAGAGGATGACCGGACGATGCCGCACGAAGCAGACGACCGGACGATGCGGAAAGAAGCAGACGCCCGGACGACGTAGAAACAAAAAGACGCGATGACGATCACATCGATTAAAAGAGCGCGTAAAAGCCTTTTGCACCCCCCCCCCCCCGCGAAGCACTACTCGACGGTCGTACCGAGGGGAACGAGGGCACAGAAGATGGAGCTAGGTGCACCTTCACCAAGGGTCGATAAAGGCAAAAAGGGTGTTCCTTGGTACGGTTGGGTGTTTTTCATTTGGCCGTAAAAAGGATGGGTTTACTCGGTGTGAATCCGACACACGGCTGACATTGCGGATGGGGCTGTTTCGACGACCCCATAAACAAAGTCACGCTATGGTCTTTCTAAGATTTTCCCTAACACCTCTTCTCCAAGAGAGAAAAATAACACACGCAGACAGTTATATATGAAACGGTACTTATGCAAACTTTTGCGGACTTATGCGGACTGGCGCATAACTCTTCGGGAATGTCCGAACTTAAAGCATGACTTGTAAAGACAGAGAGAGATATTTGCTTTAACACAATAGGTGTTATGCAGACACTTTTATACATACACCCTTCGCGCGTCCGCATAAGTCACGGTGTATACACGCGCGCGCGCGTATATATATATATATATATATATAGATCGTCATCAACGTGGCGTGAGTACGGATGCCTGCCGATAAATGTATCTCGAATATTGCTTGTCACAACCAGAAAACTGCAACAACATTGATTTGCATCATATGCGACGCAGCATACCATTTCAGTTGTTTAGCACAAAAAACAACTAACATCAAAATTATGAGTGGAAACCTAATAGTGTGCGCAAAACACAGCGACAGAAACTTAACCTCAAAGATAGACGAGGACAGTTTAAATGAAGCAACAAGATTCCTGAATGCTGGAGAAAACTGAGTAAAAGAGAAGTAAGAAGAGAATTATTACTTGAAGTTGCAACTATAGAAACGGATGAACTCGACATCAATATTAAAGAAAAATATAAGTTAATAAAGAAATACACTTACTTTTAAAGCAGCTAGTCAGTGAATTGCAGGAGAAATATTTGTTACTTAAAGAAAAAGTACTAAATAAGCAAAATGAAAGTGCCGTAGCTAGCTTTTCGTATGCAGAAGTTACAAGCTTCCCTAAACTAATGCTAAAGAAAGTGCCTAAGATAACTCTAAAAAATGTGAGCAATAAAGCTGTAGATGTTAAAAAGAAAGTTATTCGGTGCTTAGTTACTGAAAATAAAATTCAAACAAAAAACTTTGAAAATGCTATGCTAACTGAATCTGGATTAAAACATAACCTCAAAGGTATATGTGAGGTTAGGAAAGATACGTTGAAAAATCCTAAAATTAAAATTGTCGGAATTGATAACTATAGTAACATGGAAATAGAGGACATAGAGGACGATATAAACATGAGAAATTTTTGAAGTTTTATTAACAAAGGGCAAGTACTACATATGTAGAAAAACAGTTTTAGTAGCCTAACTACAGTACTAATGGAGGTTCCTGCTGACATATACAAATTCATCAAGGAGAACAAAAGCAGAATTTCTATTGACTACCGGAACTGCAAAGTATATGACTCAATAAATATAAAGCCATGTTACAATTGTAGAAGATTTGGGCACAACGGTAACAAATGCATTAACAAGTCTGCTTGCCTCAAGTGCGCAGAAAAGCACAAGACTAGTACCTGCACAAACAACACCATTAAGTATCTAAATTGTGAATTTTCAAACAGCAAACACAAGGCAAAGCTTGACACTAATTACGTTGCCAGCGATACAAACCAATGCAACATCCTTCAGAAAAAAAAGCATATTCATAGACTATACTGATTATCATATCAGGCCTACCTTACAAGCGGTGCATCAAGTGTATCGATAACGAGATACTACAATAGAGACACATAACCCATCCATAGACAACACAAGGAAAGAGCCTTTAAAAGAACCACCTAAATCTACAAAACATAAACAAGATAGGAGTAAGGCAGCCAAGCAGCAACAACTTCAACAATTGAAGATGGCCCGAACACCACAAAGACAAGCTGCTTTTGCGAAAAATACAAGGTTAAGAAACGGTAAAACTTAAATTGATAGAATGGATATTTTTGATTATTTAGATATAATTCAAAGGGATTCAATGCAGAAAGAAAAAACATACAGTGGTATTGGTGATCTAAACAAGGCGATTAGTAACAAAAATGATATAATTATGCACTTAAATGTAAAAAGCATGAATGCAAATTTCGACAAGGTAAAAATATTTTTTGAAAGTTTGATCGTTAAGCCGTCTGATGTTATTCTTTCTGAAACATTTGAGCAGGCAAAACATACATTTTTTGAAAACTGATCGGAAGCAACTATGAATACGAGTCTTTCTACAACGATAGTAGAAATAATAGGAATGACGGTGTTATAGTATTCGTCAATAAAAACTTAGTTCAGAGCACAAAAATTGTTTAACAGGGTAGGATTAGAATTGTAAATACAAAAATTAACTTAAGTAATAATAGCAATATTGAAGTCTCATCCATGTACAGATCTCATGGCATACTTAAGACTGAGTTTGTATTCGATTTTAATAAATATTTGCTAAAAAAGAGGAACATAAAAAATCACTTAGTAATAGGAGATTTCAATATTGATATATTGGATTGCGATCATGTGAGCCAAGAATTCCTAAATAATTTCTTTGATAAAGAATAAATTCCTGGATTCGTTGGAATTACGAGGCCACCTGTGGGCATAGCAAAGGAATCTTGCATTAATAATATCTTTATAAAAACTGATAACTTAAATACAATATCAATACAATACTTAATACTTATAAACTTAAACTATCTATAACAGACCATTACCCTGTATTTATAGCTAATATTGCTAATAGCTAAAATAGTACATAACAAACCAACAATAGTTTTAAATCATAAAAAATTAATAAATAGTGCCGAAACAAGAAACTGGAATAAAATTATCACAATGCAGGATCTTAATTCAGCCACGGATAATTTGTTGTATGAGATTAAACAATGTATAGAGTTATCCAAAATGAATCAAAGAATGATTAAACAGGTGGTGAGGGAGAATTGGATCACTGATGCCATAATTAAATCGTGCGAAACCAAAGAATTCTTATATAACTTATGGAAGTTGGATATCAATAATGAACAACTTAAAACTGAATACAAAACCTATACCAAAATCTTAGAGAAAGTTATTAAAGACGCCAAATTTGGATATTATAGAAAACTAGTCAAAAGAAATGTCAAAAAAAACTTTGGGAAATCATAAACAATAAACTTGGCAAAAAAAGATCTAATGAAACCATAAGTTATATGTAAAGATAAATGATAATAAAGTTACAGAGAAATTTGAGATAGCTGGAAACATGAATAAATTTTCTGTGAGATCGGCCAGAAATTGAGTAATGATATCGTGCAACTCAATAATGCTGAATTTAAACTACCGCATATTAATGCAAATTCAATTTTTATAAAACCTACAAACAGGAATGAAGTAAAAAACATAATCAATACATTGAAAATAAAAAATGGTGGAGTGGACAAAATAAATGCTAAGTCCTTAAAAGTGATTTGTAATTATATTGCGGTATCCTTAACGCATATTTTTAATTTCTGCATTGATAAAGCTATATGGCCAGATGCACTAAAAAAGGCCGAGATCGTTCCAATATATAAAGCAGGGGAAAAACATAACATTACCAATTATAGGCCTATCTCACTCATACCTAATGTTGCTAAAATTATCGAAAGAATTATTTATAACAGACTATATGATTATATCCAAAATAATGACATAATCTCCAAACACCAATTTGGTTTTGTGAAAAATATTGGTTCAAAAAATGCCTTAAACTATATCACGCAAATATTGTACAATACCATAGATAAATCGATATCAACAATAGTCACTTTTCTCGACTTGACTAAAGCTTTTGATACAGTCGACCATAAGTTGTTATTAGATGAACTGTATTGTATTGGTATTAGAGGACAGGCGTTGGATCTACTTCAAAGCTATTTGAATAACAGATATCAAACTGTTAAAATTGACGGTGTAGAAAGTAATAACTTACTAATAAGTATGGGTGTTCCACAGGGTACGATACTAGGTCCACTCCTATTTATTTTATATATAAATGATGTTCTAAAGAATTCCATTAGAATCAATTCTATCATACGTTGATGATACTGCAATAATAGAAACAGGCAATACGTGGATAAAGGCGCAAAAAACATGAATGATTTTCTTACTGTGATATACAAATGGTCGGCGGTAAATAAGTTATCTCTAAACGTGGATAAAACAGTTTGTATGACATTTGGAAGCTATTGCGACAGTGTACCGAGGCATATTGATATAAAAATTCCGAATAAAAATATAGCTAGAGTTGAGAATTACAAATACTTGGGAATTGTCATAGATTTTAATCTAAAATGGGTTAAACATATCCAATATATAATAAAATAAAAACAAAGTCTAGTCTATATTTTTCACAAATTATCACATACTATGTCAACAGAAACTTTATAAATGATATACTATTCATTCTCCCATAGTATAATCAGTTATGGAATAGTAGTCTGGGGAAGTGCCTATAGAAGGACCGTGATTTATTGCTAATTTTACGGAGGAAAATTCTTAAGATTATCAATAAAAATACTTTTAGTATACAAGATAAACCATTGAACCTAGAGCAACTTTTTAATTTTTAATCCCTTAAAATCCATTATAATGATCTAAAAACTCAATTCCAAATGTCTAAAGAGCAAAAAACGAGTTAGTAATAAAAACAGTTATAATAATGCCATTATAACTTACAATTTATTATCAAATGAGCTCAAAGAATTAGATATAAGCGAAACCGCGGCAAAAAGTAAATTTAAGATTTGGATTAAAACCAAAACTTAGTTTTTAAATAGTTTTAAATTTGTTAAATTTGTCAAAGTTTAGAATAATGTAAATAGTGTTTGTTGTAAGGATATGATAAGAAAATTATCTTTAGTTTTAAGTACTAGTTTTAAGTTTTTTGTTACATACCAAGCTTGTACATAGGTAACTTGTAAAAAGATATTCCACGTCAACCCGTAAAAAAAATTTTCAAATTTCGCCTAAACTTTGTTACCTTGTCCAGTATACCCCAAAAAACAAAACGAAAAAATTTCAGGCCTCTTAGTCTATTCCTTGTCAAGTTATGGCAATTTAAAAAAACTAAGATTTCCTGAATTTTTGCTTTGGACACACACACGCGCGCGCTGTAAAACTCCACACTCATCTAGAAACTTTATGTTTGAAGCATATCTATTAGTATAAAAGTGCCCTTTGAAGACCAAATCTTCTGTAAGTCTGCGGTAGCTGAAAAATGGAAATTCTGAATTTTGGCCTTCGAAGAAATGTCATACCTGATAATATGGCACATATAAACATAGTTTTAGGCTTCTTACATTATACCTGAATATATTTGATAGTTTTATTCATTTTTTAAACAATTTGTGAAAAATATGAACAAAAAATTGAATTTTTTGACTATTTAAGGTGTATTCGTCTCCTTAAATTCACACACGCGCGCGTGCGCGCGCAGGGATGCCAATACCCTATATGTGGCGCGTCCCCTGGGTGGCGGATAGGGGAATGCTCATAGGCGCGTTGAGATCTCCTCAACCGGCCGAAGGGTAGAGCAGAAATAAATTATGCTCCGCGGACCAAACAGGCTAGAGAAAGAAACCCCGAAGATAAAATGAATAGTACGTTAATAACATTACTACCTCAAGCGGGTCAAGCCACAGAGCCTAGTCCTGCCATCGATTCCGATCGCGTGAAAGCCCCGGTGGTGAGTGCTGGCCCCATAGAGATTGGGGAGGGGGGAGGCAAACTCACATAGAAGCCGCAGAGGTTTGTCACCTGACTTCTGCTGCATGTAGAGACACAAGTGATATGGAAATGGATGCAGACAGGGATACAAACTTACTGGGCAATTTGAATTGTCCTCTATCATGAAGCGGTGTAGGTAGGCTCGAAAGCACCGATGTACGCTCAAAGACTGCGTAAGGTAATAATTCACTTCCCCGCGTCGTCTATTGGTCCAGCCAATAATACGAGGTATGAGGCGGTGCGTCCATCGCCCCTTTCCACTGGAGTCTCATAATCTTTGCCACTCAGCTAGGGTTTGTTCTTCCGCCGATTTTCAAACTTCCTTTTGAGTATTGACACTCAGCGGCTTTCTTCGTATATATTCTTTCGCTCTGTCGCTAGAAAGTCAGTAGGCGGCATACTTGAGATAACGCATACTGCATCTTCTGATACTGTTCGGTCGGCAGAAACGACCCGCAATGCACTTCTCCTATAAACTTTTGACAACTTTTGTGCATAGGACTTCACCAATATAGCCTCCGCCCATATTGGGGCACTGTATAACATAATTGATGTAGTTACACTGGCTAGGAGTAACCTTCGACCCTGCGTTAGTCCACCTACATTTGGTATTAGTCGCGGTATTGCAGCACCGACTTTTGCTGCCTTATTGCTCACTCTCTCGAGAGGCTGCTTAAACGTTAGTCTGGCGTCCATAGTGATTTCCAAGTACTTAATGGTCCGCTGGGAGTCTATTTCGTGTCCGTCCACTGTTAGTGTAATTGTCTCTATTTTCTTCCTACTAGATACAAGGATAGCCTCCGTTTTATGGCTAGCAAGCTCAAGTCTAGTCTGCTTTAGCTAATCGTGGGTTATACCTACTGCCTCGTTATCAGTTGTCTGTCACCTCTTTCTTTTGCTTTGCTAATATTACTACTGCAATGTCATCTACAAATCTTACAACCGTTGCCCCTTCGGGTAGCTCTAGCCTAAGTACTCCATCGTACATGATGTACTACAATAATGGGCCGAGCGTGGGACCAAGGGTCAGTGCTCCGGTTACTTTATAGATTTTTGTGCCGTTCTCCGTGTCATACAAAAGTGCTTTGTCTTTCAGGGAGTCAAATACAATCCTTTTTATATATGCAGGTATCTCTTTTTTTCTGTAGTGCCTCGTGCATCTTACCCCAGCTGGCTTAGTTAAATGCAGTTTTAACATCCAGTGTAACAATAGCACAGTACTTCTTGACTCCTTCTTTCCACCTCTTCCCTCATATTGCAGTTCTAGCGGTGTCGACTATTTAGTTTACGGCATCAAAAGTGGAACGTTTTTTCCTGAAGCCGTATTGATATTACGCTAGTACACCTGGTTTTTCAATGACTTGGTCCATTCTAACGCCGTTTTGCGCTCTAAAATCTTGCAAATCTCTGCTAAAATTCATAGCTCCGTCATTTTTTGAGCTAAAACGCTTTATTACTAAAGCGTATTATTACTTTAATTCACTGATTTGAGATTTTGGTCAAAAATCACCGATGCCAAGAAAAATGTGAAATTCTTATCTTATGTACCCAAAACCACAATGAATGTTTAAATGGGTTCTTTTTTAGTTTAGTCTTGTGGAACAAGGCATTTTGAACTATTTAGTTTGCTAATACAAACAATTTTTATTTATCTTATTGAATCAGACAGCATGACATTATGAAATAACAGTTGACTTGCTACGGTCAAGTGAAATGAAGTGCAGTGCATGCGTATCGTACAAACCTTGTTCAGATAGTAGAATAGGACTATATTATATGTAAAAATTGAAATATTAATAAAATTAAATTGATTTATTTAGCTGGTGATTATCCTAACCTCTTAACCTATATATATATATATATATATATATATATATACAACTTAAATATATTATCTACAAATTGTTACATGTCCTTTGCATTTCCTAACCTTTTTTCAATTATAATCAATCATATAGGTAAATTTATATTTATTAATAAAAGTTTCTACCTGACAATTGTATACGTATGGCTAGTAAACTGAATTTAAGCAAATTAACTACAAGGAGCTGTGCATAAGCTTCTATTACAGTAAGCGGTTTTCTAAGCGGTTCATTGGCGTTATTGGTTAAATAAGCCATTGCTAAGCCATTGAACCGTAGACATTTCTACCAGGGTTACGATTAAATATAATAAACTTGACTTGGTTTGATTGATCTCAGTTCTTTTCTATCTGTAATTTTGTTGCGGAATATATCAAACCCGCTTAACCGTTTACTTTTTTAAGAGTTAATTTTTTTAGAGTAAATAATTTCTGGCATTTTCATCATTTTGATTAAGTAGAAACCATGCAGTTAACGTTGTATTTGAATGGTTATTAAATAACATTTCTTTACAGCCTTCTTTAATATAAACATATTGTTCATTCATAAGATGTACTGCTAATTTACATATGACGTGAGATAATTTATGAATTCGATATTCCAATAATAGATACATTGCTTCAAGAGGAATAACATATCTGGTATTAATATATTGCTTAATTTTATCATAATTATATTCTTCGGTTTCGTTTTCACAGTCGCTATAAAAACTAGAATACACATTAATGTAACTCATTTTTAAAAATGAGATATTTAAATATTTAAATAAATATTTAACGTACTGTACAGTTGAGCATACTTCAACGTTAAGGTGGGATTCTGGTGTTTTTCGACCAAAAAATCGAAAAAATTTTTATTTCTTTAAAGTGTTCTAAAGAATTCGTAGAATCTAGTATGAAGTTCATACTAGATTCTTTATGGGGATAAATTTTATATACATGAAAAGCAAGCTATAGAAGTTTAAAAAAAATAATACGTTTTTCGATTTTCTAATAAAATTCGAAATGTGTGCATTCTAGTGCATAAATTGCTACACATTTAATTTTAATATTGATTTTTAATCGACGAATAGGTAGTTTGAATGCAAAACGAAAACGTAAGTATCATTTTATCCAATCGGCCCAGTCTGTGAACCCTGCGATAGATGGTGGCACAAACGTTTATACGGTACACATTTTTCTGCTGTGCGAGTCTATGTTTGTTACATACTTATATACCATACATGTAAACAAAATATATGTATATGCTGAAGTTGTAGTTGCATAATTTATAATTTATGAATTTATAAATTACAACGATGGATGCTATACATTCAA
Organism: Nasonia vitripennis; assembly: GCF_009193385.2. Lineage (NCBI taxonomy): Eukaryota > Metazoa > Arthropoda > Insecta > Hymenoptera > Pteromalidae > Nasonia > Nasonia vitripennis. Next base: position 170,235 of record NW_022279781.1, read on the forward strand.
AGTGGCGTAAACCGAAGCCAAAAAAAATCGTAAAAGTGCTACGAGTGCAGCTAACCTAATAAAAGCTCGAACAAATTTAAACAAGACTGATCAAAATAAAAATGCAACAAAAACTAGTGTTCCAAATCGTAATTCTCTCAGTGAAAAACCTTGTACTAGAAGTGTTTCTAACAATACAGTAAATGTTATGCAAGCTAAACTTACATAAAATGGCTGTCTATGGTAAGTCTAACATTATCAACAAGTCGCTCTGCCTGTTTAACATCTTTTTAATGTGTTTTCTCACTCGATTGAGTGATTATTCGCAGCGAGAAGGATCCTCTAACCGGCTCGCACGCTAGCGCTAAAAAAAACCACGGCTTCTCGTGTGTTTTACGAGCCTGGAGGATTTTTTTCGCAAGCTGGCGATAACATAACCTCATCTCAACCACTGAACGACTGCTGACGGCGAAGATACTTATGGCTGTTCCATCAGGAGGACATAACATCAGTGTTCAACATCGCTAAAAAGGAAAAAAGGAAAATCATGTTTCTGTGATCATCAGCTCCAAATTCCACCGAACCGAGGTCTTCTTCAGAAATGTTTTGAGGTTAGAAACATATAGGTCTATCTCTCTCTAAAGAGCGCGAGATCAGTTGTCACCGTCGCTGCGCGTCTAGTACCAATTTTCGCCACCAGAGTGCAACACCATCGACTCTGGTGCGTGTCTCAGGAATCTGCTAGAGCGGGAGTTTTGTAAATTGAAAAAGGAAGGAAGGTTTCTTTCTATTCTCTCGAAAATTTTGATAAGCATTACAAGATGAAAAAACACATACGTCCTCACATGCCAAAATGGCGCCGGGCCGAAACGAGCCTCCTGACAAGTGTCGCAGTAATTTTGCATGTTGCAAACAAAAACCTGCAACAACAGCAGTGTGCGTGATCTGTGATGAGGCATATCACCTTAGCTGCCTTAAGAACAAGAATGAAAACTTTAAATTCAGTGGTAATAACCTTATAGTATGCTCTGAACACAGTGATCGGAACATAACCTCAAAAATTGATGAGGATGTCCTGAGTGAGTCGGCATCACTTTTAATTGCACAGATTAAACTAAAAAAATCAGAAGATGTGAGGAATGACCTTCTGGCAGAAACTAGTAACAAGACTCAAGACTTGCAAGAAACTGATTCCATAGATGAAAGTGATCTTGAACTGCTGAAAACGGAAAACATGCTGTTAAGGAGATTAGTTAGTGAATTAACTGAGAAAAATGACCTCCTAAAAGAAAAATTACAAAACACCAGAAGTAAAACTGACAACAATGTCCTTACATACTCAGATGCCATGAAGTACTCTAGACCAATCCATAAAAAAATTCCTAAAATATCCGTAAGAAAAAACAACAACAGTAATATAGATGTAATGAAGTCAGTTATTGAATGTCTAACAGCTGAAAAAAACATCCAAACAAAGAACATCTACGTAAATAAAAATGATGAAGTCATTATAAGCTGTCTTAATGAGAATAGTGCGGTATTGACAGAGACAGTACTAAAGGAAAAACTAGAGGACAAATGTGATGTCATGAAAAATGAACTCAACAACCCGAAAATTAAGATAGTAGGTATAGATAATCACGCAAATATGGACATCAAGGATATTGAAAAGGACATAAACGAAAGGAACTTCAGTTATTTTGAAAAGGGAGGACAAGTCCTACACATGTATAAGAATAATTATAATAGCTTGAGTACGGTCATAATGGAAGTCCCGGCTGACATCTACAAGCATATAAGAGAAAATAATAACAAAGTTTTTGTTGGATATCAGCAATGCAAAGCCTATGATTTGGTTAACGTTTGCCCGTGTTTCAAGTGCGGTAGATTTGGACACAGTGCCAGGAAATGCCAAAATGAGTTTCTGTGTTTGAAATGTTCCGGGAAGCATAATACGTGTAATTGTGATAAAGATTATACTAAGTGCATTAACTGTCATTATAGTAACACAAAATACAAGTCAAAGTTAGACACAAAACATCATACTTATGACTCTAACTTGTGCAGCATCTTGAAAAAGAAAATTGACAGATATATTGACTCTATTGATTACCCGATAAAACCTACTCTACCTGAAACTGAATCGATCTATCACAGCATAGAATTGGCAAACAGGCGTAAAGTATCCACAGAGGCTAATAATGTCGTAGATAGTGAACAACAGGAAAATGACACTCCACGCAACAAAACAAAGCCAGAAACTGAACACAACAGAAGACCAATCACAAGACGTGATCCACAAATTCCACTGAACCATCTAAAACCGCAATCCTCTGCATTGTCACCAGCCAACAAGAGTGATAAAAACAAGATCAAGAAATAGGTAAAAATGGATATTTTTGATTATTTGGATAGGTTTCAAAATGAATCGATGCAAAAAGAACGGACATGTGGTAATATTGAAAATTTTAACAAAGCTATAAACAATAAGAAGGACTTTATCATGCATGTAAACATTCGTAGTATGAATGCAAATTTTGATAAGCTGAAAATTTTAATAGAAAGTTTAGCTATCAAACCAGCGATTGTGATATGTTCAGAAGCTTTTGATCAAGTTAATTATAATTTCTATCAACTGAATGGTTCAGATTATGAATATAAAACTTATTATAACGAAAGTAGGATAAACAGGAATGATGGAGTCTTTGTTTTTATCAATAGCAATCTAGTCCAAAATACCAAAGTCATTGAAGCAGGGAGAATTAAAATAATAAATACTAGAATAACCTTAAATGATAAAAGCGGTCTTGAAATATCAGCCATGTATAGGTCACTTGGGATACCGAAAACAGAATTTATACTAGATCTTAATAAGTACTTAATTTATAAAAAAAATGTAAAGAATCACTTAGTCATAGGTGATTTTAATATTGACCTGCTAGACTGTGATCATTATAGCCAAGATTTTCTATGTAACTTCCTTGATAAGGTAGAGCTAAAGGATCATGTATCGACAACATTTTCATTAAATCTCACAACATTAACACAGCCACATACAAGCTTAAGCATGATCTAAGGGATCATTACCCGATTATCATAGCTGTAAATAAGCTAAAGACAGTAACTAAAGAACCGTATGTTTTCTTAAACTACAAAAAAATAATAAATAACGCTAATTCAACTGGGATGAAATTAGTTCGATACCTGATCCAAACTTGGCTGTAGAAAAATTGTTAAATGAAATCAAGCAATGCGTAGAATTGTCAAAAACAACAAAAAAGGCTAATAGACAAAATGGTAGAAAAAACTGGATTACCGACGCAATAATAAGATCATGTGAAACCAAAGAATTTTTGTATAATTTGTGGCAACTAGATGTGCAGAATAAACAGCTTAAAATACAGTATAAAGCCTACTCTAAAATCTTGGATAAGGTAATTACCGATGCCAAAATGAAATATGAATTGAATCTAGTGCAGAATAATTACAACAACCCAAAAAAACTATGGGAAATAATAAATACAAAAATCGGTAAAGTTAAAAAATCTAATGATGCCATAAATTATATAAAGGTTAATGATAGGAAAATTACAGACAAAGTCGAAATAGCTCAAAACATGAATACTTTCTTCTGCGAAATTGGGAGAAAATTAAGTGCAAATATCGTGAAACCTGTCAACGCAGAACTTAGGCTACCTGACATGAATCCTATGTCGATTTTCTTAAAGCCAACCAGTATGGCTGAAATAATAAGTATAATCAATACGCTAAAACTGAAAAATGGGGGATTTGATAAGATAAATGCCAAGACTTTAAAATTGCTATGTAATCATATAGCAGGTCCTCTGACCCATATTTTCAATAAGTGTATTGAAAAAGCGGTATGGCCTGATGCTCTAAAGAGTGCTGAAGTAGTGCCGATTTATAAATCAGGCGAAAAACATAAGATCACGAATTATCGACCTATCTCTCTTATATCTAATGTTGCAAAAATTCTTGAGCGAGTTATGTATAATAGAATAAATGATTTTGTAGAAAAGAGTAATATAATTTCTAAGCAACAATTTGGTTTTATGAGAGGGATTGGTACGAAGGATGCTCTGAACTACCTAACCAATGTATTATATAATAATATCGATAAGAGTAAGCCTACGATAATAACCTTTCTTGACCTGGCGAAGGCTTTTGATACTGTTGACCACAGTATACTACTGGCCAAATTATATCGTATTGAAATCAAGGGTCAAGCGTTGGATCTCCTTTCCAGCTATCTAAATGATAGATATCAAGTAGTCAAAATAGACGGTAATGAAAGTGATAGAACTTTAGTTAACACAGGAGTCCCGCAAGGAACGATATTAGGACCGCTACTATTTATTCTGTATATTAATGATGTCTTAAAGGAGATTACTCCCGAGTCCATAATTTCTTATGCAGATGATACTGCTATTATAGCTACAGATAAAGACTGGATAGAAGCTCAAGTAAATATGAACAATTTCTTAAGTGTAATTGCCGAGTGGCTGGCAGTAAACAAGTTGTCCTTAAATGTAGGAAAAACAGTGTGCATGACTTTTGGAAGTAATATTGGAAGCGTACCAGCTCAGATAAATGTTAAAATTCTTGATAAAAGTATAACTAGGGTGGAGAACTTTAAATATTTAGGAGTTGTCTTTGATAGTAATCTAAAGTGGGATAACCACATGCAATATATAGTTGGAAAAACTAAATACCTAGTCTATATTTTTTATAAAATCTCTAAATCAATGCCCATAGAGACTCTCAGAATGATTTACTACGCATTTTTTCATAGTATTATAACTTATGGCATCATTGCTTGGGGCGGTGCATATAGGAATAGCCGAGACCAAGTTCAAAAATTACAAAATAAAATTTTAAAAATCATCAATAAAAATAACTTTTTGTTACAAGACAATCCATTAAATATAGGTCAACTGTTTGCTTTCGAAGCTCTTAAACTACACTACTATGATCTCAAAGAAAAATTCTTAGCATCACATAGTGTTACTAGGAATAGAAGTATTATTATACCAAAAACAAATAAAAGAATCAGCAATAAGAACAGCTATATGAAAGCAATTAATGTATATAATGAGCTTCCTAATCGACTAAAAGTATTAAATATAAATAAATACCCTCAAAAGAAAATCATAAAAGACTGGATCGATACAACTGTTAGAAAAATAATAAAAGAAAAAAATTGTTTCTGTATGCAATACACAAATTTGTTATTAGAAGCTATGCCAAATGTATATATCTTAGTTTTAAGTTTTAATTTTAAGTTTTGTTTATATCTTTCTTTTCGTTTGTAACCAGACTGCGAACAGGTAATTTTATTTACCTCTGCAGGTTTCCAGGTATGAAATACATACCTTGTAAATTTCTTCTGGTAATAATAAATAAATAAAAACTGCAAGAGTCAGCAACAACAAGAAAATTGGCGTTTACTGATATGTTAAAAAGTTCAAGTGATGTTGTTGATGAGGAAGAAAACATGTTTATTAACATGTTTTTAAAGTTATAGCTGACAAGATGACATGTGAATTTTCTAAAACAAATTCAGTGAATTTTGAATTAGGACAATGAAATGGTTTTGCTGTGAATTTATTGTATATTCAATCATTTATCCTCACTTAATATTTATTCGAATTCATTAGCGAAAGAAGAGTGCATCAACCATGTGGCTAAACGCTTGTCTACAAAGGGGATAACACTTGGTGGAAAGTCAGCTGGAGCGCTGGCCAACAAAGTGATTGGCACACTTGCTGGATATTATAGGAATGCTATTGTTCGCAATAAAAACAATGTACGGGACATGCAAAAATAAATTATGGCTACTTTATATCATTGTAGTTCCACAGATAACAAGAACAATCATTCACTGTGAATATTAATCTTAGAACGAGTGAAAGAACTCAGAGTGAGTTCCAACAAAAGGAAAGGGTTGAGTGAGTGAAGGGTTCTTTTTAATTAACACACACGATTTCGCGGTACACAAAAAGCACTTGCTTTGGCGTAAAAACCCTCACGGTTTAGAGGGAAAAGCCTCAGCAAGTGTAAGCTTTATTGAAAATAAGGAAAGGGAAACTATACAAGTAAAAGAAAGAGAACAGTGACTCTAAAAGAGAAAAAACTCAAGTGAAAGAACGCACGCAAACGCAAAGACGCGAGGTACCTTTTCCGCACGCAGAGAGAGCTCTCTTACCGCAAAGACGAACGCTGAAGAGGGCGTTGAGCAGGCCTCGTCGTAGTCCGCCGCTGCTTCCGTCCTGGTCCTGGAGGTCTGGAAGCCGGGCCTGGGGAGCGAAAGGATGGTCCGCAACCGTGCACCAAGCGCGCCCCGACGTCTCGGGGAGCCAGACGCTTGGCACGAGGGCAACAAGGGGTGTTGCCGCTGTTCGCTCGCCCCGAAGGAGTCACGTACAATACGTGGACACCTTCGCCAACAAACCTTAAGACTATCGCCTCGAGGCACACTCACACACTCGCACAAATGCACACACGCGAACGACGCGATCACGAATTTTCCGCTAAACACTACCGCGCAGAACGAGGTGAACAGTGATAGCTCTGAGAAGAACAAGTCACTGGCTCACCGTCAGAAGAAAAAAAATCGAAAAGCGTAAGGAAGCCAAACGTGCGAAGCGCTAGGCAGTCCGAACAGGAATCGGCGCGCGCGGGCCCTTCGCGCGCTCGCAAGCGGGGCCGGCGGCGCGCAACTCGACGCATGCGCGCGCGCTCTCAACGTCGCAACGGAGAGCGAGCAGCGGCGCGAAATTCAAAAAGCCTAAATTTACACCTACACTACTTGAACGAATAAAACGAACTGAACACACTGTGTCCTCAAGGAAAGCAGTCTTTGTGTTTTTACAAGCGTGCTGTAGCAGAAAAAAAGCCGCATAGTCATACAAGTATGCAAGTGTTTTTGAATCAGGTTGTTGTAGAAAATATTCTACCAATATATGAAAGATCAGAGCTGCGGATAAAGTGCTCCAAAAATAATTCTTCATCAAAAACTAGAGTAGAAATTGCTGCAGCTCATGCAGTTTCTGAGTACAACCTGGGTCGTCAAAGAAGTGCTGAGATACTTGCATCAATTACAAACAGTAAGATGACAAGTCACACAGAAAAAATTACGACCCAGAAGGATAAAAAAAGGAAACTCTCAAGTGACAAGAAACATGAACCAGAGTCTAAAGCTGCAAGAATTAAAAAAAATATGGCAGTAAACAAGTCATTAAAAGTACAATCAGAAGGTGTTACTTATGGTGCCGGATGTTTCTAAGTGAGTTCTAAAATTTTATATAAATTTTATGATAATAGTATACATATTAATCAAGAGAATTAATAATTTTATATAGTTTTACAGGATTACAGCATTTGAGATTATTATTATCTGATGACTGAGATCAGACTGATGCTTAGTGAGGTTATGTAAATATAAAATAAGAAGATATTAATGTTAACATTAAAAACCAAGTACGGATGATTATGAAATCATTTTGTAAAAATTTATGTACAGTGAAATAGATTTTTTATAAAATATTATAAATAACAGTACTTTTTTACAAAAACCTCATCTTCTCAGCTTTAAGTTTTGAAATATTCAAAATGCATCCTGCGCAATGCATTTCCATTTCATGGTGCAGCAAACTACGGTGAATTCTTTGTTATTTTAACAGCAAATCATAGTGATTACATTTTTATTATAGCCCATATGATATTAATGGCAAATACAGGTACGTCAAAATTTATTGTAATTTAACTCACTTTATTATTAATTTTATGCATTCAAATGACATATTTATTTATAAAAATAAAAAAAATTATTTAAAAATCTAATCACTATAATTCTTTCACATCGGCTTAAAGATTACACTCAAATTTTCTGGAATCATGAGATGCAAATGGGTTGCGCAGGATACCTTAGCAATATAGCTAAATTATAATAAAAAATTCTGCTTCATCTGCATTATCCAACTAAATATTAGATAAATTGGGCTGAAAATTTACATAAAATCATAGTTTTTTATATACATAATGAGGTCAAAATCTTAGCTAACTAGATCTAAAGGGGGAAAAAAAGTGAAAATACCAGAACCCCACCTTAATGTAACAGTTGAATTTTAATAATGAACTGGCAATGGTACTTTACTCGTTGACACTTGCTCAGTTGCATTTTGATGGAGACTTAGTTCAACATGTACATTGTAAATAAGTACATTTAAAATAAATTTCTTATGAAAAATAAATTCTCGATGCAACTTACAAATCAACAGTACAAAGAAAGATATAATTAATAAGTATCGAATAGGGGTAGAATAATTATTTATTTTTATGAGAATTTACTATACATATATCATATGACACTCATATGATTCTCATATAAGGATTCGGTCGAAAGTATCATATGATTATCATATGATTATTTTCAGCCGGGATTGGACACATGTGTCAAAATATGTCGACGCTCTTGCTGATGATCATGCAGTAAAGGTAAATAACTGTTATATTATTCTTATATTTATTTCAAAACATTACTAATATATGCATACACTTGTGCTACAAACTTGTTGTTACTTTGATTACTTTATGGGTTACAGAGAGGGGTGCAGTTCACTTTGTCGATTTGCGAGACGGGTCTGAATTCGTTACCCACAAGTTGATATTGTTACACAAGTAAACGCAGTGTAAAAAAGGTTCAAATGAGATAAAAATTACAAAGAACAAATTTTTATACGACCAAAAATTCAAATATGAGATAAATAATAAAAAATATGGAAGAACTATAACTTTTTCATGGTCTAAAATTTGTAAGGCCAAAAATTTTCAAGGACCAATAATAAAAAACATACAAAATGCCAAGACAATTAAAAAAATGTGAATAAACTAACAAAGTGAACCGGAGGACCAGAGAACCGGATTATTTTAACAAATTATCTGGCATAGGTCCGCAAGTTATTAGAATTTGTGGTTAAGTATATCACAATGCTTTGCATAAAAAAAAAAGATTCACGAAAATGGCAACAACTTAACGCATAAATAATAAACCTAATCGTGATGCAAAATTAGATTTACTAAGTCAATTAGAAAGTTTATTGAGAAAAGTTCATCCATATGAATATATGTAAATTTAAAACAAAAATACTCAACTAAACTTGTTTTATTTTATATTTACTGATGTATAAATTCAATATTTTCGTTTCAGAAATTGTTTGATTTCATAATTTCAGTTTTTTAATTTTTGCCTTTAATGCTTTAATTTTTTCGAATTTTAATTGTTCTAAATTTCTGCCACTTAGTTAAATTAATTATTCAATCACTGATTATTATGAAAATGAAAACACTAAAATTTTACTAAACCAAAAAAAATATGATGTCTCATTATTAACTAGTAAGCAACGTGAAATTTTTATGTTATGACGTGATTTTGTTATGTATTGAAATTTTATAGTTTTCTACGTCAATTTATCACTGTAGATGTGACATTTGTTTAAATAAAAAAGGGTTAAAAACTGTATGCTGCAAATCACTTAAACCAATTATTTAGTGCAGAAATAGCTGATAAAAATGAAAATGGAAAATAGATTATTTGCTATTGTACGACAATTTATGGTACATTTATGCTACTATGGATGTAGTTATATTAAAAAAGAATTGGAAATTATTTTAATTGTAAAAGGCAATTGAATAATAACCATATACTTGAATTCAACAACATTTTAAAATTTTACTGGATTTTTCATATGCAATCTGCAGTTAATTTTCAGATATTGTCTCATATTCAACCTATTGATGGACATAAAGAATATATTCAAATACATTTTACTTATTCTTATTAATGCGGTGTTTTTGCTATAGCATTTGCAGTCACTATTGTTTTTAGGCACTCGCCCTACATAAAGAGTTTCGAAGAAACGTCTTATACCCAGGTCGAACGCCTATTGGATTTGACCAAAAATGTGTTTTTTCTTTTCAATTCTGTTTGAGCCATTTTTTATAAAAGTATTCTGGCTATTTTGTAGAAAATTAAATTCTAAACAAATACACGGTATTTAAAAATTCTAAATACTCGCCAATTGAAAAAAGTCTTTCTAGTAGCGAAGCCTCATTCTCTAAAAATTGTCTTTCCGTCCGTGCGCAAGACCAGATGTTCATAAGAAGTTACCTTATATTACACAACAACTTACTTAAAACAACTTTTTTCAGTCAAATTCACTATGCATATTGAATGTATTATATTCTACATGATCACCATGTATATGCAACTTTCTAGACATACTTTTGTGGACGGTAGAAACTAACATTTCTTCATTATACCCATACTTAATTATTGAAAAACTAAACTTTTCACACTTGCTTCTATGAAATACTTGTAGAATGACTATAGATGTTCAATATACTATATTCTAAGCCATCACTGAGCATATGTATATATATATATATACATATATATATATATATATATATATATATATATATATATATATATAATATATATATATATATATATATATATATATATATATATATATATATATATATATATATATATATATATATATATATATATATATATATATATATATATATATATATATATAGACACACACACACACACACCACACACACACGCGCGCGCGCGCGAGCACCTATGTTTGATATTTTATCTCCCCGCATAACCTTAAATCTTAAAAAAATATGAATTGTTTTCACTCTAACTATATTAAACACTTGCACTGTAACTGTATAATATCATACTCATCACCATGTATATAAACGCATACTTTTACCAATTTTTATACGAAGTAACCTTATATTACACTTCATATTTTCTTGAATGAACTTTTGCACTTACACTCACTATATATACTGAATATACAATATTCTACACTACGCCTAGCCTAAATTTTTGAAAAAACCTTCTCTTTCTACTGTCATCGTGAATCTTGTAATCCTGTTACTTTCTTATCACTCCTTTTTTTTAAAGCACACGCATCATCACAATATATTATTGCACAGCTCATATCCTGTAAGTCTGTGAACGGTAGAGGCTTGTCTTTGTCAACCACTACTTTGTCATGTCGTACACAAAATTTGTACTGCCCTGCTATGGCTGACAACAACAAGTCACTTATATTGCGTTTATCGCCATGTATGTATATATGTATATACATTTAATATTTGCATGTTACTTAAAATCTTGAATTGGTGAATTTTTTATTATACTCTTGCATCCACTAAACACTTACATATGTGTAGATGCGTATAACATACATATACAACTACCGCATGTAAACACAAAATCTAAATCTTGCTTGCTCTGAACGTAACACTATGCCTCATAATTATAAAAATACATAAATTATAAAAATTTATATCATTAACTCAATGATATATGGTTACTGCATCACAGAATCGACTTCTTAAACAAATATTGAACAAGATACTTTTACTAAATTGCAATTTATGCATTGTATACATTTATTTAATTGTAACTAGATTATACATAGCAATTTATAACAATAATTATTGCATTGAAAAATTAATAATAATAATAATAAAAATTAAAATAAGAACAATATTTTAATTATAATTATATCCGTAAACAAATTTTTATGCAATTTTTGACTATAATCAAATATTAATGACATTATACTTAGCAATAAAATGCAACAAAATCATTTATATACAAGATAAATAATAATTTTAATAAATTAAAAATAATATACTTTACTAGTCAAGAGGCTGGTACAAAAATTCATCTGCTACAAACATCATAAACATTGAAGAACCTGCAACAATAAAATAAATTCTACAAGTAAATGCTCAATAGAAAAAGTTTTAAACAATAATTTTTGTTTTTAATTTAAAATAAATCACTTATCTAATAACTCCATTGAAGTACTTTATTGAAGGCAGGATACACATACATGGAACACTTGTGAAGTTCAACTAATTATATACATACACGCACATATATCACTAATAATTAGAGAAAAATAATAACTATTAAATAATATTATTATGTACCAACAATATATGCAATACAATTTACAATTGAAAATTGAAAAGTCAAAACAAACTAAAATCTAAAATACTAACTAAATATGGAATGCGAACTTCAATATCCAAATCAGACAAATGATCCGAATCATAAACTACCTAAATGTAACTATAAAATAACACCATTAGTAATCAAAGGCAACTTCACTTCTTATACAATTTGCTAGCATAACTCCATGGCTTTTACGGAAAATCAGAAAATTATTAATTTGCTAAAATACATTAGCTTATACTTTTAACGCACAGAATTATATAATTTACTTCATAAATATAAGTCTCATTTAACCGTAGTAACAGAATTAAGAACTATTAAGATAAGAACACATCTATTTCAGAGAGAGTACACAGTGGTCTCTCTCTCTCTCCCTCTCCCTCTCTCTCTCTCTCTCTCTCTCTCTCTCTCTCTCTCTCTCTCGCTCTCCCTCTGCCAACTTCACGTGAGTACTAACAGTCTTGCTCTGCTTTGCTCTCTTTTCTCTGAACTCTTACTGCCGCACGTTGCCTTCGGGCCTATTTTTTTGTAGTTTGTTGCATGCGCATTTCTGCAACCTTCGTAGTGACATATTATTCACCGGAGGCTGCACTTTCCTACATCGCTTTTCTCCTGCTTCAACATCTGTCGCTGGCACATAACCTGCAAACACGCACGGCTTCTCTCCTCGCTGCACGGCGCCTCTCTTTCCTTTGAAGTGATCCACGTGGAGCCATCTGTTGTACGGACGGAGCACCACCACCAACATCATTTACCATCAAACACAGGTCGGTCAATCACCTCTCTCGATCTGCACCCCATCTGGCAGTGACATAACATCGTCAAAAATGAGCGGAATTGGTGAAAAAAGTACCGAAGCACCTGTTATATGTGCTCAGTGTAACAAGGTGGCCAGGGGGAGAATGAAGACATGCGAGTTGTGCAACGATAATTTTCACACCATATGCGTTGCTCTGCGGTCCATAATGGTGGGAAATGTTGCCACACTCGCCTGTGCTGCCTGTGCGGTGGGTTTTGACGTCGTCACGCCCAAAACCACGCAGACGAGGGCAAAGACAGCGGCAGAAACAGCAAACTCTTCCAACAAGGGCACTCCTTTAACAGGTGTGCCCAAGAAAAATAAGTCTGCGCCTCCATCTCTTTCCAGCGCCAGAGCACAGTCGCCAGAGAGGACACAGGCAGCAATTGAGGCGTCCCTCAAGGACATCATCACGGCACTGGATGAAATCAAGCGGGTCCAAAACGAGGCCCTTCAGGCACAAAACACCGTGTCTGAACGGGTCTCAAGGATCGAGAAGCGACTTGGCCCGCTTGAGAAACGTCTCAAAGCCCTTGACGACTTGCCTGCGCTCAAGACTCGGCTAGGCAATGCTGAGTCCACCATCTCTGAGTTGCAGGTAAAACTCCAAGAACTGTCGTCAAGGAGCCCAGCAGAGCAGCACAACATCAGCACTGCTCCTGCCTCCGATGAGATCAACAACCTCCGCAGTGAACTGGCCGAGGTTAAGAGGAGGCAGGAGCGCTCTGCAAATAATGTGGTGGTAATCTCCGGCCTAGCTTACACCCAGGAGACGTCACTACATCTCCTGGCTTACGCTGTCCTGTCTGCACTGGACCCCACGGTCCTGAGGCGGGATATTGCAACTGTCAGAACCATGGGGAGACTTGACGCAAACATCATCAACGCGCAAGGAGACAGCAGACTTCCACCACTAGCTGTCACTCTCTCCTCCAGTGCACTGGCCCGCTCCATCATAGTGGCCAAAGCCAGGAAGCGCAAGCTACACACCAGTGAACTCGATAGTTCATTACTGGAGGAGGCGAAAGCTCTCTACCCAGATCACCAGGGACTCGTCAACATTAATGAGCTGCTTCCTCCAGATGTTCATAAGCTCTGCATCAAGACCAGGCTTGAAGCGAAGAAGAGGAGAGGCTGCCGATCCTACGTGAGGGATGGCAGAATATACATCCGTACTGGCGAGGACAGCGAACGGGCCACTATTATTTCGACTGAGGCGGATCTTGAGGCTTTTTTAGCCCGAACGTCGCCAACAACCAGCACGGACATCACACGCTAAGACACACACCAATCATCCCGCCACGACCACCATCTAAATCATCTAACTCTTTCATATCTGCCTCTAAAGCGTCTCTGTCCAAGGGTCTAAGAGTCTGTCATTTCAATGCGAACTCCCTAACGGGTCACATTGAGACGATCAGGCTATTCTTGTCCACTCGTCCCCTCTTTCACGTAATAGCTGTGACTGAGACCTGGCTGAGTGACAAAATATCATCATCCATCCCTTCACTGGATGATTACACTCTACACAGACGGGACAGAAACAGGAACGGTGGAGGTGTGGCCCTCTATATTCATCATTCACTGACTGCTAGCGTCATTTCGTCATCCGACGGCGAATGGTCGGGCAAGCCGGGTAAGCCGGAGTATCTGTTCTGTGAAGTCTCTTCTAAGGGAATATCACCCATCTTCGTGGGAGTTGTGTATCGCCCTCCTCACTCACCCTTTATCCAGGGAACTAACTTTATTGAACAACTAACGACGCATATACACAACTACTCCACGAAGGTCATCATGGGTGATTTCAATGCTGACCAACTGTCCTCATCAGAAGATGCAAATTTCATCCGAGCCTTCATTGATGAAAACTCCCTTGTTTCTGTACCATACGGTGCAACTCATCACAGACAGGACTCTGACACCTGGCTTGACCTATGTTTGATTGATGAGCAGGATCGCCTGCTATCATACTGGAAGACTGACACCCCTTTCATTAACGGACATGACTGGATCACGGCCACTCTCGACGTACAGATTCCACGCCACGTACCTACTACATACACTTACAGAAACTATAAAGGAATCTGTGCTGAGAAGCTAAGGGACTTCCTTAGTACATGTGACTGGTCATCCTTCGCCACGTCATCACTAGACGAATGCATCACCATCCTTAACGCTAACATCTCGAACGCCATCAATCATCTCGCCCCATTAAAGACTGTGACACCTGGACGTAAGCGTCACCCGTGGTTTACCGCGGCTCATCGTGACCTTTTAACTGAAAGGAACAGGCTCTACAGACGTTTTCGCAGAAGTCGTTTACTGTGGGATCTATATTTTTATAGAATCGCACGGGACGACGCCCATAAACGGATTGAGGAGGCCAGGTTGAATTACTACTATTCACGCTTGTCCTCCTTGACCGACGTTGCAGAGATCTGGAGAGAGCTTGGAAATCTCGGTATTACTACTTCTAAAACACCTACACCTGCTCAGTTCTCTCCGGGTACTCTCAACGAATACTTTAGCTCCATCTCTAATGACCCTCAAGCTCCATCTGTTGAGGAGTATCTGCGAACCCTGGAGAGTCTGGACCTCCCTGAACACTTCATCTTCAGGGAAATCACAGAATCGGACGTGTCGGCTGCAGTATCACACTTCAATACCCAGGCCAGAGGAAGTGACGGCATCCCACAGGTTGTAGTTCATAAAGCACTGCCAATACTCGCCCCCTTACTCTGTCAAATTTTCAACTTGTCTCTGAGCGAGGCACGCTTTCCCTCTGCCTGGAAATCATCACTAGTAAGAGCTCTAAATAAAGTCAATTCTCCAACAGCTGTAACTGACTACCGTCCGATCTCTCTTCTCTGTTTCCTGTCCAAGGCGCTGGAGTGGCTGGTGCACAAACAAATCTCTGAATATCTCGAAACAAGGCTTTACCTTGACAACTTCCAAACTGGTTTTCGCACCGGCCACAGCACGCAGTCTGGCTTGATTAAGCTAACTGACGATGTCAGGCTTGGAATAGACAGGAAAAAGGTCACGCTGCTACTTCTTTTTGATTTTAGCAAGGCGTTTGATACTGTGTGTCACGTCAGGCTACTCGGAAAGCTATCTTCTTTCGGCTTCTCCAAGCAGGTTATCCGCTGGCTTGCATCTTACCTTTCCGGAAGAGTGCAGGCCGTCATTGGTGACAACAGCGAACTCTCAACATTCCTACCACTAAACACCGGTGTCCCACAGGGGTCAGTTTTGGGCCCCCTGTTGTTCGCGTTGTACATCAATGACATAGGTTTCTGCCTTGATTCAGATGTATCCCATCTAATCTATGCGGATGATCTGCAAATCTACTGTCAATGCCCCCTTGAGGAGCTCGACTCCTGTTCTGTCAGGATGAGTGCTAACGCCGAGAGGATAATGGGCTGGGCAGCACTAAATAGACTTAAGCTGAATGTCGGTAAAACAAAGGCGATCGTTCTGGGCTCCCCTTACTATATCAACGCTCTTCCATCTACTGCTAACACCTACATAACTATAGGGGGAGCCCGGGTCGACTACGAATCATCTGTGCGCAATCTGGGGTTGGTGCTCGATTCCAAACTCTCGTGGAAAGAGCACGTTACACAAATGTGTAAACGTGCTCACTCTCTAATGTATCGGCTCTACTTTTTTCGGAAGAGCACTAATCTCAGATTGCGCCAACATTTGGTGCAGGCACTCCTGTTTCCAATCATAGATTACTGCGCACTGGCTTACTGTGACCTGACGCAAGACCTCGACCTGAAGATACAGAGACTTGTCAACACCGGGATCAGATACATCTACGGTGTAAGAAGGGACGAGCACATCTCCCCTTATAGGCGTGAGTTGCAATGGCTTACCACCGCCGGACGTAGGAGATACTTTATGGCATGCTTCCTCAAAAAACTTTTTACTACTTCAATACCATCTTACTTGTTAGCCTATTTCGATTTTCACGTCGCGCTCAGGCCTGTGAGGGGGGAGGTGACCCCCCTGGACATCCCGCCCTTCAAGACGGAGGCGCTGAAGAACTCATTTTTCATCAGCGCGTCCTATCTCTGGAATAGCCTTCCATCTCATCTACGCAACATATCATCTATTTCACATTTCAAACAGGCGGCGAAAACACACTTCTTTAAATTAGAAAACACTTAAACATGATGTAAACTTATCATCTCATACACACACTTTCACCTCATCTCACCACATTTCATCATTCACTTTCTCACACACACACACACTTACACAACTATTACCTTTTGTGTTAACCTAGTCACACATCACTATAAGTATTTATATGTACAACATAATGTACAAAAATAAAAAATTATTAAATCTAAAATCTAAAAAAATCTCCGTCGTCCAACACTGAGGCTACAACACACATACACACACACACACACACATCATTCCACCACACCCACCATCAAGCTCATCTGCCACGTCTTCATCTGGTTCTAAGGTATCTCTGTCCGAAGGTCTACGAGTCTGTCATTTTAATGCGAACTCGCTTACGGGTCACATTGAGATGATCAGGCTTTTCTTATCCTCTCGCTCTCCATTCCACGTAATAGCTGTTACTGAGACCTGGTTGAGCGACAAGGTAACGTCCATCCCTTCACTGGACGACTACCTACTGTATAGACGAGACAGAAACAGAAACGGAGGAGGTGTGGCCCTCTACATACACAAATCTCTGACAGTTAGCGTTATTTCATCATCTGACGGTGAATGGTCTGGTAAGCCAGGCAAGCCTGAATATCTCTTCTGTGAGGTATCGGCAAAGGGAGTTTCTCCCATCTTCGTGGGGGTTGTGTATCGTCCACCTCATGCTCCATTCTTCCAAGGCTCTAACTTCATAGACCAACTAACAACCCACATGCACAACTATTCCACGAAGGTCATAATGGGAGACTTCAACTCTGACCAACTTTCTGCATCTGAAAATGCCAAGCTCATCAAGGCCTTCATTGATGAAAACTCTCTTTCATCTGTTCCCTATGGTGCCACGCACCACAAACAGGGTTCTGATACCTGGCTTGACCTGTGTCTAATCGACGAATAGGATCGCCTGCTGTCATACTGGAAAACAAACTCACCTTTCATCAACGGACATGACCTTATCACGGCCACTCTCGACGTACAGATTCCACGATACGTACCTAACACATACTCTTACAGAAACTTTAAAGGAATCAGCGCCGAGAAGCTAAGGGACTTTCTTAGCGCATGTGACTGGTCATCCCTCACCTCTTCATCACTTGACGAATGCATATCCACACTTAACGCTAACCTCACTAACGCCATCAATCATCTCGCCCCATTACGGACTGTGACACCAAGAAGACAGCGTCACCCGTGGATCACCACGGCTCTTCGTGACCTTGTATCTGAGAGAGATAGACTTTACAGGCGTTTCAGGGACTCCAGACTCGATTCGGATCTCCGCATATATAGGCTAGCTAGAGACAATGCTCACAAACAAGTCGAGGAAGCCAGGCTGAATTATTACTATTCACGCCTGTCAACCTTGACTGATGTTGCCGAGATCTGGAGAGAGCTGGAGAAACTTGGAATTTCTGCCACCAAGGCCCCTTCACCATCTCGTTTTAGCACAGATGAACTCAACAAGCATTTCAGCTCGATCTCCAATGATCCGTTAGCTCCTGCTGTTGAGGATTATCTTCTCACCCTGGAAAGTCTTGACCTCCCGGAGCATTTCGATTTCAGCACCATAACGGAATCGGATGTGTTGGCTGCAGTATCGCACTTCGACACTCAGGCCAGGGGAAGCGACGGAATCCCTCAGGTTGTCATCTCAAAAGCATTGCCAGTTCTCGCTCCCCTACTAAGTCATATTTTTCAACCTGTCTCTGAGCGAACCCTGTTTCCCATCTGCCTGGAAATTGTCGCTTGTGCGTGCACTCAACAAAGTCAGTTCACCAACAGCCCTGACTAACTACCGTCCGATTTCACTTCTCTGCTTTCTCTCCAAGGCCCTGGAGTGGCTGGTACACAGGCAAGTCTCACAATACCTTGAATCAAGACTCTTACTAGACAACTTTCAAACAGGCTTCCGCACTGGCCACAGCACTCAGTCTGGCCTAATTGAGCTAACTGATGATGTCAGGGTCGGGATAAACAAAAAAAAAGTATTACTTCTCCTCCTCTTTGACTTTAGCAAGGCGTTTGACACTGTATGTCACGTTCGGCTCCTGAAAAAGCTATTCACCTTCGGCTTCTCTAAGCAGGTCATCCGCTGGTTTGCCTCCTATCTCACTAGGAGAGAGCAGGCCGTCGTTGGTGACAATAGCGAGCATTCCTCTCCGCGGCGTTTTAACATCGGCGTTTCGCAGGGCTCCATCTTAGGTCCCTTGCTGTTCGCATTGTACATCAAAGACATCGGTTTCTGCCTTGATACCCATGTTTCCTATCTTATCTATGCGGATGACTTGCAAATTTACAGTCAATGCCACTTTGAGGAGCTCGATTCTTTATCAAACAAGATGAGTGCTAATGCTGAGAGGATAATGGGCTGGGCTGCGCAAAACAGACTTAAACTCAATGTTAATAAATCCAAAGCAATTGTCCTGGGCTCCCCTTACTACGTATATTTACTTCCCTTAACAGCTAACACTTTCATTAATATCGGGGGTGTCCAGGTCAGCTTTGAATCCTCTGTGCGTAATCTGGGATTGGTACTTGACTCTAAACTCACGTGGAAGGAGCACATTACACAAGTGTGTAAGCGTGCTCACTCGCTAATGTACAGGCTCTACTTTTTCAGAAAGAGTACCAATCTCAGGTTGCGCAAACATCTTGTGCAAGCGCTTCTATTTCCGATCATAGCGTGTAAGAGACATTCGACGAAATTTTGATACTCGGCAATGATAAAGCTGGGGCAAAACTTATCACAGGATGTGATATTTTGCGCTTTATACTGTTGCGCGAGTCCACATATCCCCCCACTAGCAAGACGTTTTTTATACTATATATGTGGCCACACGCACTAGGCAGAAGCGCCGCCAGCGCAAGCAGACGCTGCGGCCGAGAACCGATTTCGATTAGCGAAGTCACTATCGAAGTCAACGCCATAATGCCGTCCGGCCGACGCCACGCCGTGGCGAGCGGAGAGCGCGCCCCCAGTCGCCATTCTGGGTTCGGCCGCCGAGTAGAGCACAAGCCTCATAATCTATCTGTGATATTAAGTAATAAAGTCTTCGAAGCATTAGTTGTAATAACCGGCGTGTTTTATTGCGGCGCCTTTCCTGTGTCCTGTCCTTCAGCAATAGCGCGTGAAATCTAAGGAAGAAGAGACTTTCGTATTCCAAATATAAACCCTACGTTGACCTCAGGAGCTCAGTAGTCATGAGAGTAGTTGCATTAAATCAAGAGCTCGCAAGCATGTATAACGTAACCGAGGAGTCTTTACGCACTGTAGTGCTTCGCATCGCGGGCAATCTTCAAGCAAATAGTGTTGTTAGACGCAGGTGTACAAGAAGCTGCTGTCTACGCGTGAAACGCATGGTTGCGTGCCAATTATGCCGCGAATTTTCACGTCTTTTACGTTGCTTTGGGCTACGGAAAATTGTACAGCTTCATAGACTCATTTTTTAAAAATGCAACAGAATTTTGCTCATTTTCCTGTGTTGACGCGGCTAATGACAGCATTCGAGGAGAATAATGGTGAGTACATTTTTATTAATTGCAATTTTTCTGCACTACATCGCGTTGTCATTAATAAAAATCAAACGAGGTAAACGGTATCACAGCTGATAGAGTCGTCTGCTGTTGCTACAAGCTCTGTTTCATTCACACACGCGCGCGCGCATACACACATTCGGAACGCAGTGTAGTCTGCTCTTGCCGTAGAACGCGTCGACTGCTACTTATGACGCCTAGTGTTTTCAAGTCGTCTGCTTCAGCGCTAGGGATATTAGCTTCTTACATCTGTCATGTTATTACATAGCATCCAATGCGTATCTCTCTATCATTACAGTAATATAACGTATAATTATAAAATCAAAGAATATACATCCGCTATATTCTATGACAGTGAGAATACTTTTTTAAACAACTGTTTTTCTCGCTATACTTCTTGCTTTTTTATAACAAAAAATGTGTAATCAAATATCGGTTAATATTTTTTTTTTTTGATTCATTCGACATCAAAGAGATTTTAATATTTATGTGTTGTATGCATCACTACCTTTGAATACATATAACGTTTATTATAAAAAGTAAGTGCTGTATTTTTAACATAAAATTGTTTTACATTTCAGCGTTAGAAAATTTATTAGCCGACATAACCTCTGATGAAGAAGATGATGATGATATTACAGAATACACATCAAGTGAAAATGTTGAACCTACGTCATCGGATGAAGGTGAAGAGGAGGAGGTGGAGGAGGAAGAAAAAGATGCAAGTGAGACGGAGAAGGAGGATGCAGCGCAAGCGGAGAATGCTGTAGCCGATGGAGGAGGAAGAAGAAGCAGTAGAGAGAGCGCAGAATGACCACGATGCTAGAGCGGAAGAGGCTGAAGATGCACCTGCCAATAGGGATTCTCAGCGCATGGCTAATGTTGACCACCTTCTTGCCACATGTAAAGAGCCAACAGCTGCTGCTAATAATATTCTACAGCGCTTGATGGAACGAGCAGCTGATGAAAGCGAGAATATTATTGAGTATACGCAGCATCCATGTGTCAAAAGACGGCAACAAATTCTCGACTTTTTGGCCCGGCCAGTAGAACCCGAAGAAATACGGTACACAGGAAGAAGCGCTGGAGGATTGGTCACCGAGCATCTTCTTAACCAGGGAAATCCAAGAGATCGTCAAATTAATAAACGTGAGTATTATGCTGTATTGAAATATACATTTTTCTTGAAATAAAATCTTATTTTTAAATATTATTTAAGTTATTCGACGTGGTCTCGAAGGATTTGCTAAGTACCCCGGGCCTTGAAACAAGATATCATGCGTATCATATATGTTCGAAGAGCACATACGTTGGTTTTTCAATGCGTGTAAAGATGAAAATTCCATACTGTTAGACACTGAAAATTTACCTGAAGTGTTTAATCGCCTGGGACAGAGTTTTTCAGGACCATAAGAAGAATAATTTAAAAATAAGAAAGTGTAAAATAGGGTATTCAAATATTTTGTATTCAATACATTTTTTCAGAACATAATCACTCTGACGATTCATCTTGTTCTTCTTCTACAACCATTTTTCCCTTATTTACAACATCTTCGAACACCAATACTTCTGTAGAATCGCAGGATTACGAGGCCGATGAAAGTGATTTTTCTATTCAAGTTGGTAGAGGGCGAAGAAGAAGAAGTAAAAATTTAAGCAGCAATAATGATGAACTGTCTGACTACGAACAAGAGGATAATCAGCCCAGTGAGGAGGATGAGGAGGCGGAGGAGGAGATCAGCGAGGAGGATAAGGAGAGAAGCGAAACAGACGACAATATGAATTATCAAGGAGTCGATGAGGAAGGAGATGAGGATATCCAGCCTCCTGGTAATCGTTTTGATATTTTCCAACAAAATTCGCATTATATATCTAAGTATAAAATAGAAGGTAGACGTATTGTGCTAAAAATAGATCTCCACCGGAGGATGGTTCTATAAATCCAATAGTTTGGTTGGAATTAGTTATTCGCGATATTTATTCTTATATAATATATAATTTCATTATGTAATGAAAACGACATGATTGGTCTCCGTTAGAAGTTTAAATTTTGCACGAGGCCCGGGTGGGTTATCTTTACGATTAGTAAATAATTTTTTTTACAATGATTTATGGAATTTAATAAGCGGATTAGCTCAGAGTAATGAGGATTTTCAAATAGATGAGAGCTTTATTCTAACATTAACACTTGTTAATATACCTAATGCTGGCCGAGGTGGAAGTAGAAAGAGGATAAATGTTAGCTCAGAGATTGGTTGTATCTATAAGAAATAACGATAATTTATGCTTGCCAAGAGCTTTAATTGTCGGGGAGGCTTTTATGATATATAAAAAATTATTTTCAAACGAAGCCATTGATACTTGGAATATTGTCAGAGATAGCAGACGTGGTATGCAAAAAGAGCGCGCAAATCTCCTTACTATTAACGCAAACGACGTAATTCCTGCAATCGGGTGGGTATACGAGAAATAGAGACGTACCAGCGGTATTATGTTGCAAAAAATATCGCTATTGTAATATACGATAGTTTATCCTTTGGAAGTGGGGAACCGCCCTTTTACGATGGAAGAACTTTGTTAAATTCAAATTCTTTTGACGTTATAAATCTTTTGTACGATGCGCGAAGGCGACATTTCGATACAATATTAAATTGAACCGGTGCTGCACGCAATTGTTTTTTCTGCGAACATTGTAATAAAAGCTATAGATACGTAGATGAACATAGATGCACAGCGAAACGTGACAGCTGTTTTTGTGCACCAACGTGTAATTCTAATATAGATATTATAAAGTGTGTAGAATGTAACAGAAAATTTTACGGACAAATATTTTTCGACGGTGACAAAATAGATGGGTCATACAAAAAAAAAATAATAAAAAAATATGCCACGTAGTAAAAGTTTGTAATATGTGTTGCAAACGAATTAATATCTACATAAACACAAAAATGTATAAAAATCAAGCAAGAGGCTAGCGGATGGCCCTCATGGTGTACTGACGAAGCAACTAAATTACAATACATTGAACAGTATAGACTCGATGAGGGTATAACTTTGGATAAAAATAATATCGAAAAAAATTCAGGTTTACGAGCTGTTGCTAAGCTCTGCTTAAACTCGTTTTGGGGTAAGTTTGGCCAACGGAGTAATTTGAAACAAACTGAAGTTGTAAAATCACGTGAATCTCTTTTAAAACTTCTTTCTTGCCCGGAAAGAGATGTTAATGATATACTACCAATTAATGATGAGATACTGTACGTGAATTAGCAATACAAGGATGAGGCTGTCACTCCTGCCCCGCATACGAGTGTCGTGATTGCGGCTTACACCATTGCTCAAGCACGTTTAAAACTATATAATTACTTGAGAAGGTTAGGTGATCGTGTTCTTTATTATGACACAGATTCTTGTATATTTGTTTTGCATGACGATGCTCTGGATGAGTATAAACCTTTTATTGGCTCTAAACTAGGTGATATAAGAGATGAAATTTGTGGTTATGGTGAGAATACGTATATAAGTAATTATGTTTCGGGGGGACCAAAGTTTTACGCTTACACAGCTGTAACACCCATTAAAGATGATAAAATTGAATGTCGTAAAGTAAAAGGTATCTCATTTGAAAAGAATCGCCGAAGTGTAATGTCGACGATCTTGGTCTTGACGAAAATTAATGCGTTAAGACTATTCAAATAAGTTGCACACGTAACGAGCAAATATATTTTTTCTTATTTATTTAATATATTTGGCAAAACTTAGAATAATTCACAAATATGAAAGTAAACTTAGAAAAAAAAATGAATATTACAAGTCTAGCGCTAAAATGTATAAGTTTCTTGCGCTTGAACGAAGTGTTCAAGATGTTCCTTGCGCGGCGGTCAAGTAGAATATTTTAGGACGAATATTTTATTGCAGGTATGATGGAGGGAGAGCAAGAGGCGCAGTAGTTTAGACTGTGGGCGCGCGATTTTCTTAATCTGGTTGAATAAAGTTAAGAAAATGAAGCGCGTCTGCGCCTGGTCCTTAATCGCGGTCGCCTTGCAGTCCGCATTCGTACGTCATCATGTAGTTTATAGCACTGCGGATTTGTAAAAATACGAAGCACTGACATCTGCGCAGCAGATGTACAGTTTTATAACTATGGTTTTCGGGTTTTTCCGAGGGTCAGTCGTTCGGGTACAAATTCAGAAATTTTAGTACTTGTTACACATACTTGTAAGACGTACGAGCATCTGATATAATGTTATATCTAAATATGAATACATTTTTAAAATAAGAATGTTAATAAACTTATATCTATACGTCTGGAGACGGAACATCATTAAACTTCTCAAACGGTGTAAAAGTTAATTTTGATAGCATTAAGAATTTGATTAACGATGCCATTGCAAACGAAGATCACCAATCTGAAAAAATGAACGATAAATGTGGTAAAATACGCTTAAAATTCAAAGTTCGTTTGTAACGCGTGAAGAATCGAAAACACGTTGTGTTGTATTGAAAAACGACGTTATTTAGCTTTGGACACGATTATCAGCTTGAATAGCGGTAAGAACGGCTTGTGATTCAGCACACGTAAAATTAGCTTATTTTTTACGTGTACCGCGCCGCGCCGCCGCACAGTGGGAGAAAATGGACAAAATTCGAGCCACGCGTCATTTTTAATCGTAGAGCCATGATTTTTTTTTAAACTCTTTAAAAAGGCATCAAGTTTAAGCTACCGGTGCGGAAATTATTGTATCACCTTCCCCTAAACCCATGAGACCCATAGAAGCCACCCCTACCAAACCAGAAACAGGCTAACTAGCCTAACCCTGGGAACAGCGAGTTAAATCGCTTTATTTTTTCTCAAAATAATAAAAACCCACTCCACAGGCCAGACCGGAAACACGCAGAATCGTATAACCCGCCAGTTGCGTCATATAGTCATCTGCGTTGAAACAGATTTAAGCCCCTTTACCACGTCAAGGTTGCAGTCTTCAAAGAGGTTTTTTTTTGTTGTTTTTTTAATTTTTTAATTTTTTTTCGTTTTTATATCAGTAATGTTTTATAATTTTTACATAGCAAAGTTGAGTGACATTTATTGAAGATTAGAATTACTGAATTATCATTTCATCAGAAATGTTTGAGCTTGTGAAGTTAATTCTTTAGTTTATTTTTCTTCAACATCTCGCAAGCTGCTTATAACTGGATCTGATAAAACTAAGCAATAATGAATTATATATATCTTCATTCGTCTTTCTTCTTTCATACATTCAGCTATGTCGAACTCGAACATAGCGAAATATTTTGTTGTTGGATTACTGGGCTTCTTCTGAAAAATACCCAATAGATCCATCAAATGTCCTCATAATGCCACATCCATGTATTAGTACTTTATGCACAGAAGTTGGCATCTTATACCACGGGTAAATTTCTGTGCATTTTTTAGCAGTTTTCAAGCAATATTTTTTAAATGCGTTTAAATTAACTTCTTTTGTGCAAGATATAATTTGTAGAATTACATGCATTCTAATTAATAACTCTTCGTCTACACCGATAATTTGAGATACTGCTTTAAATTTGGCAAAAAAAGAACGAGCCACATTTCCTGTGTTAGTTGTTCCAGAACCTTGCTTGACTACATCTACCGTTAAACCAAGTTTGCTCTTTAAAGACTGCTGAACTAACGATTTTCTGTTTGTAAGAAATATGTAAAATATATTCCATGGATCGAATCCAGGTGTGTAAGATAGGAAATCCCCATTGGTAAAACTCCGTATTGCCCTGAAGTTTTAAGACAAAATTCATATCATTAATATCTTTAGGACTTTTGTTTAGTACTGTGTGACTAGCCTTTTGTTTAGTTAAAACATTGCATACTTTGCCATCTATCATGGTACTTTTTATGTCAAATGCTACGTCAAATGCCATCTCCATACATTCAAAGTTATAATTTTTTATTTTCTTTAGCAATGCAGAAATATTTTAGTAATATTTCTCGGTTACTTTATCGCTTTCTTTAAGAAATTTGAAATTTATTGGAGGACAATAAAACACGGATGAAGGTTTTCGTTAACCCATAAAATTTCGTTTTTTGTAGTCCTTAGCTGCAGAGGTACAAAATTACAAATAAATACAGATGCGTCAGTGGCTATAGTTTGATAAACAGAATTATCATCGCTTGATTCAAGATCGGTGGAGTCGACATCACCAAAATTCCATTTTTGTCTTGTCGTCTGTTGTCCTGAAGCTCCATCCATTCCCCACTTGCCCACAAATATTAAACTTTTCGTTGCATTTTTTAATACTTCTTTATCTAAAGTCATTAGAATCCGTTTTATAGTATGTTCTAGCAAAGATATAAAATGAACTTTCGCTCCACTATTAGAACAAGTGATATGCTTAGCTTCTACGATTGCAGAATAAGGTGGATATAATTTATTTCCATGCATATTGTAAGTGTGGTTCCTTAATTTCTCATATGTTCGTTTTGTTAAATCTAAGTCCATAAACATCGCTAATACTTTATTTGTATATTCGGTACTAAATAAATTTTCTATAGTATCCGTAGTATTATCTGCTGAAGATGTTTGTTCTTTTAATTTTATCGCCAAAGATAGCTCCTCTTTAGAATGCTTTACAGAGATTTCACGAGCTATTTTTTGAACATCCTTTGTCATAACTTATATGAGATCTACCTATATTACGAACATTAGAAAATGTTTCAGAAGTACGTGAAGTATTACTAGTAAATAATGTTAAAGCTTCATTATTCATGATTGATATTGAAGTATTCATATTTGATGTTGAAGTATTTATATTTGACGTTGAAGCTTCGTCAAGTAACTGAATCACAAAAGAATTTTCAAAAAATTCGATTTAAAAACATCTTTCTTTCGAGAAACATCTTGCCATTTTAGTTTATATTTTGAAAAAAATGATTTGGTTAGTTGGTTTCTTAGATGCTGTGTATGTCTTTCAGAAAGTGCATTCTTTATTTTTACATCATTTACAACTATGTCGAGAATATAATTTTGCTCATTAGGATGATACCATATTAATTCACATAAATATGAGTGTTCTATATTGAGTAACATTATTTTAGCTCTTAAATAATTCTACGTTGTAGTTATTTAATAAATTGTATACCCCTTCAGAAAATTATCATTGACAAAGTAAATATCATTTCGTTTTCACCTAAGTATTTATTTCATTAAGAAAATCAATATGATGTCTGCATCTATTTTTTCATTTCTAAATAAATCTTAAAAATCACTACTGCTGATATGAAATATAAGAAAAAAGTTAAGTAATTTTACGTCCTCAATTAAAATTGAAGTCCATGTGTTTATTAATGTAGAAACAGAAAATATGAAATAAAAGTTGATTGATTCTTTAGTCGCAGCTGTATTAATTAACAAAAAATATATACATAGAGTTAGAATCAACAGAACGCACGTATGCCTTATGTTATAACAGACGTAATAGAAAAAATTTTACTGAAGAGAAATATTCTTAGATTTGACGGAAGAAAACTTAATTTAAATTTAAACTTATTTTTATTTTTTTTTTAATATGATAAAATAAACATTTGTACGTATTATACTATAATCTAATAAATTCAAAAAGTAAACATTTAGCCATCGAAAAATCGTATGATCAATAGATTTCCCGGCTGAAAATAATCATATGAGAGCTCATATGAGCGATCATATGAGCCATCATATGAGCAATCATATGAGCGATCATATGAGATTTTCGACCGGATTCTCATATGAGCTCTCATATGATATATCGCGATTTTTTATAAACATAAATAACCACATTACTTACTTTACCGCGCACTACTTTTTTATTATTATACTCTATTATAATTATTTTATAATGAAATAAACAAAATTTTATTCGAGTAATAATAAATATAACACGCAAGGATATGTAAATTATAATGACGATTAGAATCTAAAGATATCAAAGATGATAATGGCTGAGCGGTTAGGACGCTTGCTTCGTAATCTTAAGGTTCCGCGTTCAACTCTCCTCGAGTCTAAGTTTTTTTCAATATAATATTTATTTAAAATTAAATTCTAGAAGTATCTTACAAAGCTGTGGTAATAAAAAAGAATCTAATAAAAGTCAGAATGCGCGGTAAAGTAAGTAATGTGGTTATTTATGTTCATGAAAAATCGCGATATATCATATGAGAGCTCATATGAGAATCCGGTCAAAAATTTCATATGATCGCTCATATGATTGCTCATATGATGGCTCATATGGTCGCTTATATGATGGCTCATATTAGCTCTCATATGATTATTTTCAGCCGGGTTAATTATATTTGTATGTATTATACTATAGTCTAATAAATTCAAAAAGTAGACATTTAGCCATCGAAAAATCGTATGATCAATATTTGTATGTATTATCCTATAATCTAATAAATTCAAAAATAAACATTTAACCATCAAACACTCGTATGATCAATAGA
Source organism: Nasonia vitripennis (assembly GCF_009193385.2). NCBI lineage: Eukaryota > Metazoa > Arthropoda > Insecta > Hymenoptera > Pteromalidae > Nasonia > Nasonia vitripennis. The sequence continues at coordinate 199,284 of NW_022279781.1, forward strand.
TTTAATTATATTAAATTATACTATAATATAATAAATTCGAGAAATCATCAAAAAATTCTGATAGAATTTCAACGTATTTTTTTATTTAATCTAAGAACTTTTTCTTCAGTAAATTTTTTTCTAAAGTCTATCATTCTCAAGTAAAAAATTCTGGAAATTTTTCACGATTTTCCCGAGTTAGCCGCCATTTTATTTGCTTCTACCTTTTTTTTTCAAAATTTAAACTGTGACACTAAAGTTTAAGTCTCGAGGACACGATTTCTTCGCTCTAAACATTAAATCTTAAATGATTTCAATGTGAAAAATCGGCATGAATAAAGATTTTTTTTTAAACCATGTTTTATTGCTTGTGGTTTGGTAGGGGTAGTTTCTAGGGATTAAGCAGGTTAGGGGGAGGTATTTAGGTTATTAGCTGGCTCATATGTGTATGGTTTAATTATTTTAAGAAAAAATAAAGCGATTTAACTCGCTGTTCCCTGGGATAGATGAGTTAGACTGCTTGTGGTTTGGTAGGGGTGGCTTCTAGGGGTCGCATGGGTTTAGGGGAAGGTGATACAATAATTTCCGCACCTGTAGCTTAAACTTGATGCCTTTTTAAAGAGTTTAAAAAAAATCATGGCTCTACGATTAAAATTGACGCGTGGCTCGAATTTTGTCCATTTTCTCCCACTGTGCGGCGGCGCAGCGCGGTACACGTAAAAAATAAGCTAATCTTACGTGTGCTGAATCACAAGCCGTTATTACCGCTATTCAAGCTGATAATCGTGTCCAAAAAGCTAAATAACGCCGCGAGTAAGCCGAACTATGCGTTAAAATGGTGGTATGTACCGAAAAAAAAGTTTCGATAAAAGTAGAACATAGTATACCTGAAGCATCTGTCTGAGGAGAACGACGGCGGGGAAAGTATCAAAGCAGAAAAACAAGGAAAAAGTTAGAAGGAGAATACGTAGAAGACAGCGTGGTGCTGTTGCTGTTACTGCTGATGCTGACAATACAGAGAGCGGCTGTCTACCTAAACATTTTACAAACAAGTGTGTAGCAATATTGAATGCTCTTTGTCACGCTGACAGACGGTGTGTGTGCGTTAAATGTGTTACAAGGTGTTGTAAAAATTAAAAATTCTCACAAATCAAAGTTAAAGAAACATAAAAACATTTTGCGTAAATTATTGAATAAGAGCAGTGGTAATAATAATAATGAGAAAGAGTGGAAGAAAAAGAGACAGATGATTATTCAAGGGTGGTGCTTTTTACCTATGTTACTTGCACTTATAATTGGCGCACTAGTGTCAAAGTTATTCGGTAGTTCTAAAAGTTAAGTATGGAGCATGCACGTAAAATGATTATCTTACCGGAGGAAGCATATGACCGTGTAATGAAAAATCAACAACAACCATAACATCAGCCAGATGAATCAAGTAATGGTTTGGAACAGCCGAGTGTGCAGACAAAAGGCGATAACTTATCACGTCTCGATACTGAGATGCATGATATACTTTTTTCAAAATGTATTACAGACGAGAGAGAAAAATGTCAAAAGTATTTACAAATTTTAAGAAAGTATCTTCATTTTAAAACTTTAGAACGTCAAGAACTTTTCCCGATGGCAATACTGCTGCTGCTGGTGTAGAGATTGAAAATGAGGACATATTAAATCCTTTGTCTGATGAGGTAATTTTGACAAGTATACCTAAGGGTTCTGTGAGGAAAGGTCGTTTATTGCTTAAACATTGGAAATCAACTGGACCTCATCGTATCAAATGGGATAATTCGGGTACAGTCAGCATCGACGGTAAAGTTATACCTCAGTCAAATATTGTAGATTTGGTGGAGGATGCTGTTCAGAGCAAGGCAACAGATGAAGAACCTACTAGAAGATTTCAACTTGCTAATTTTATAGCATCGTCTGACACACCGTCTAAATTCATAAGTAATCCCATTGTATTGTCAATTAGTGAAAATTTCAAACATGCTTTGAACAAAATTCCCTCAAGTAAAAGAGATAGTTCGGAGAGCGTTCAGACTTTGGAGCAAGGTGCAAGACTTGCTGCTTCAAAATGTTACAGCGAACGTTTGAACAAAAAAAAAAAATCCTTACCACAAAAATCAAGCGATAAGTGGCTAAGCTATAATATTTAAGAATGTCTTATGAACATCAATATTTTGACACTAAACACGAGGCTGGCTACGCAGGTGCACGTAACCTCATTCGTGTTAATAAGCAAAAAAATAAGAATAACATTAATATTTGGTTAAGCAATCAGGATGCATACACGCTTCATCGTCCTATTACGAGAAAATTTCCTAGACTCATGTACAATGTCAGTAATATGAATGATTGTTGGGAGATGGATTTGTGTGACATGCATGCTTTCAAAACTTACAACGATAACTTTGCATATCTTCTTGTTGTAATAGATATTCTTAGTAAAAACGCTTGGGTCGAGCCGCTTTATGACAAAAGTGTCAAGAGCGTCGTAAGTGCTTTTGATAAAATCCTAAAAAGAGCTAATGGTCGCTTCCCTGTATTTGTACAAACAGATAAAGGTAAAGCGTTTGTTGGTTCGAAATTTCAAAAATATTTAAAACAGCATGATATAAATTTTCGAGTTGCACGTAATCCTGACGTTAAAGCAGCAGTTGTGGAACGTCTTAATCGAACCCTCAAAGAAAGAATGTTTAGATATTTCACACATAAAAATACACACAGATATATTGACGTTATTCAAAATATTGTTTATGCCTACAATCACACACTGCACAGTGGTATAAAAATGATTCCTGGCAAGGTGAATATGCGAAACGCCGATGAGGCTAGAAAAAATTTACAGAAAAGAGCACTAAGTCAGCGTAAACAGTCTAGCGTAGGTATATATAGCCGCCTCCGCGGACGTTATTTAATAGCACTTATTTAACGCAGTTGAGCAGCCGAGCACGCGCCAGGCGGCGCGTAGACCCAGCAAACAGAAGCAGCTGAAACAGCTGCATGCAACGGAGGTGTTTCGCGGGCGGAGAGGAATCCTCCGCCGCATCGAGGGAACGCGATCCAGTCGTTCTACGAGTTATTCGTTGATCGAATTCGATATTAGATGATGTGGGTAATCACGGTCTCAGTTTTAAACAAGCTGTGAATACGCGTGCACGAGAGTCTTGTCGAAGTCTTAAATATAAGGCCGCAGATAAAATAGCTGAAATGATGAAGGGGTCTGGATATAAGCGACGTGTTAAGAAGCGAAAATGTCAGTCACGTCTGAGTCGTATAACTGGGCGCAGTAGTACCAGCGGTGGTGTGAAGAAAAGACGTGTCGGTAAAAGTAAAGTTAGAAGCTCGAAAAAAAAGAAAGTAAATAGAAAGAAGAGGAAACACAGTGTCTCTGATATTTTTGGATAAACAACATCAACATTATGGCTTTTCTGCATGCAAACTCATGCGAGTGCATTAAATCCGAATTAGATTTATTTACTTTATTTACTTTACCACCGACGCAAACGTCAGTGGAAAATTCACAATTCATACATTACAAGCTCGTTTCATCTCTCACCGACGATGGACCATTGGAAATTGTCGTTCCAGGAGGAAGTGATTATCTTGATATTGTGCATACAATGCTCAGTATACGCTTGCAGATATTACCTAATGTTGAAATTGAGGCTAATGAGAGGTCCGCAGAGTATTATTTTCAGCGCCAACAATGAATTCTCATCTTACATCAGCACTCTGGTATTCAGATACTCTTGGTCATATGGAGACACCACCCAACACCCCAGTCACTGATGCAACATCAAATAAGGGAAATGTTTATCGTTAGTATTTTTCAATTAACGGCCAAACTGTTGATCTAATTGGACATTTACATTGCGATGTTTTTAATCAAAGTAAGTTTTTGCTAAATGGTGTTGAACTACGCTTACGATTAGTGAGAAGTAAGGATGCTTTTTGCTTGATGGATGCGTCTGATAACGAGAAATTTAACGTACATATTAAAGAAGCATCACTGATTGTACGTCGTGTTAAAGTGAGTCCAGGGATCATGTTAGCACATGCAAACACTCTCGCAAAAGCCACGGCTAAATATCCAATAAATCGTGTAGAAGTAAAAGCATTTACATTGCACAGTGGTGTTCATGGCGATACACTTGACAATGTTATCCTAGGCCAGATTCCGTAAAGAATAATCATCGGTTTCGTAGATAATAGAGCATTTAATGGGAATAGAACGTTCAATCCTTTTAATTTTCAACATTTCAACATAAACTATCTTTCACTTTATGTGGATGGAGTACAGATTCCCAGCAAACCGCTACAGCCACGATTTAAGGGGAATAATCCAATATTCGTAGAATGTTATCATACATTATTCTCTGGTACGGGAATACACTTTCTGAATGAATCACTGACGGTTACACGATCAGATTACAATAAGGTCTATTGCTTTTTAGGCACGACCGCGACACGGAAGTGCCTTATAGTTTAGTGTGCGAAAAATGTGTAAGATGCGATCTCACAAAATTTTCGACCGATCGGGCAGAAATTTTAGGAGAAGTCTCCTTTTGCAAAAGCTATAAAACTTTTTTTTTAATACAAATTTTCCTGTGATGCGATTATCTCGGAAAGACTTTAATCAATCGGGCTAAAAATTTGGGTGCAAACTCCCCTCGTAATACTAAGCTGGCTTTATCCTGCACGTATACGCAGAATGCGGTCACTTCCAAAAATCGCTAAAAACGGTTTTTTAGCTCTAAATCGAATTCTAAGCATTATACAAAAAAATTTTAATGGAAAAATTATAGATCTTTGAAAAATACAACTTTTTCCCATTAACATCAAATCATGAAAATGCTTAGAACTCGGGTTTACAGCCCAAAATCTATCTTTTACAGCTAAAGACCAATTATTTGCCATAAAACATTACGGATTTACGTTTTACATGAAAATGTTAAATGTAAAAGTTGTAAACATTTTCAAAATACAACTTTTTACCGTGGCAAACATTTTTTTAACACTTTTTGACATCAGTACAATTCACTTTCAAAATTCAAGTGTATATACTGAACTAAAAAAACCTAACTCAATAAAGAAAATTGCTTAGATTGAAGAAAAACTCTAAGTAGCTTACTACATCCCTCTAAACTATGCTAAATACCTAAACAATCAATTTTCTAATATTCTAATTGAAATCCTACAAACGAAATATCATCCTTTTGTTTACTTCCTCTTGAAAACTGCGATACAAAAGTGTTGTAATATTTATTTGAAATTACAATAGAATACAATTAAAATAAGATATATTTTAAGAATATCTAGAAACAAAAATAAATAATTGATACAAATACAAATAAGTTACTAATTTTCCAGTAGTTTTGATAATAGTGTTGATGACCGCCAGAAGAATACCAATCAAAACTTTGACAACAATATTGAAAAAAAACAGGATAATACTGTATAAGCACCGACAGGCATTACGAACGCGAAGCGCAAGCGTCAGCGGTCGTGCCTTATGCGCAAAACGCGAAGCGCAAGCGATAGCGGTCGTGTCTTATGCGCAATCGCGAAGCGATGCAAGGCGGCAAGCCAACGCGGCCGTAAGCCCGCGCGTGGCGCGCTAGTTTGCTTTTGATCTAACACCTGATTTATCTGCAAACTCATCATTTCATTGGAATCTCATCAAGCATGGTAGTGTTCGAGTAGAAGTCAAATTTGAACACGCTCTAGCAGCAACAATTAACTGCATAATTTATGCCGAATATGACAATGTCTTGGAAATAGATTCAAGTCGACAAATCATAACGGATTTCAATGCTTAGGAAGAGATGGTGGGGATAGAAAAAGAAACAACATCAGCTCCTTCTACATCGTGAACGGTAAGAGAACAAGACACACTATGCTCAGTTCTCTTTGAACGTTTATACAGTTCACTAGTGCTACTTTACTTTCTGCTGCTGCTGCTGCTAAGCGCTCTTAAACTGTCATGGATTACATTATTAACGTTCAAGGTGTGAGAGATCTTAATAACAAATTTATTCCTAAAGAAATGGATATACTTGGTCTAAAAAATAGAGCTATTGGATACTGGATCATTAAGGCCCTCCACAATTTCACAGAATTGTCTATTGGAATAAAAAGGTCTAACAAATGCATCTCTAATCAGTTTCATGGTGTCCGCTTGCATGAAGGTGACATTAGTATGGAACAATGGCAATTTCATTTACAACAAGTGGCAAAACTGGCTATACGTATTTTTCCTCGTGGACACGATAATTGGAGATATTTGGAAACTGTCATGTCTCGTGAAGTTGTGAATGTGGAAGAAATGTACGCGCCGACTTTTCAAGATTTAAAAAAGAATTATCCGGACAAATTTATGTGTTTAAATCACAGTATCCAAGATATAAACAACACTCGTGATTGTGCTGTCAACCAGGCATATTTATTGAGTAAGTGGTTGCACTCTATTGCCGAGAATATAACCCAGGATTCAGCGCAAACATTTAGCGACGCTTTATACTGTAAACTACATTCTCGTGTTAGAACAGCAACATCTATTTATAGTGGACGTGGAAGCGACGTAGTTGATCATAGCTAAAACAATGAATACACGTCAACTGCTGATTCATTCGACAGTGGATAAAAAGAGCGAGCACTGTCAGGAGCCACATCAGTACAGTCTTGTGGAGTTCACAAATCGTTTCTCAATAGAAGAACCTTTGTGACGTTCACAGTGTAAAAGTTTTATTTGCCATGGTTCAATCAAGCGACATTGTCCAACCTCTTTTGCAGAATATCCTGCCAAACATACTGCTGTCTACAACCTACGCAGTTAATAAGTCGAATTCCAAAAGGATTTCTCTTGGATAGGAGTGTCATCAGGGTAGCTTCCGTCCTGTAGTTAAGCTTTCTACAGCTACAGGGAGTTTCAAATCCATAAAATTCGACGTGGCCAACTGGAAAGATTTTAAGAATTACTTCGATCTTATCAATACCTATTTTCAAGATGCATACAGATTCCAAAGTGAGTACGGGCGACGAACAAAGATATACATGGAAAATCACGATCTGATATTTACAACTTCATACAACACAAAGTCTATACTGATTGAGGAAAGACCTGTTGGAACACCTCTCTTTCCAAATCTTCTACTAGACGAAGAAGACGAGGACGAAGTTAATAACGCTTCCGCTGCTTTGGCTGAAAGTGCTACATGTGGTAGTGATGCTACTCCTGTTGGCGGGAGATATCAACCTCCAAGGGCGAAGAAACAAAAAACGTCCCACATTCAACATGCTATTTGCATGCATTAAGTTACTTTCGATGGACTGAGGATTGTCTTACCATGTGTCGACGAACGTTTCGAGAAACTTGAAGCCTGCGTTACTAGGGTAAATGAAATCATGGTTTATATTAAAGAATTTTTAATCGAATGTATTAAAAACGATATAGAAAACTTGATTGAAAATGCCAAATCTACTATGATGAAAACCTACGAGGTATTTCAACAATATTATACTCTATACAGCAATAATATTAAAATTAATGTTGGTGATAAGTTTGTAAACGATATTGATGAATCATTGGTTAATATAATTATTTGTGAAATTGCTGCCTTTAAATTGTTTGATATCTATAGGGATATATACACCACTATCGTCAAATCATAATAATTTATCATGTTATTCTTCGTTATTACGCTTTGTACATATGCACTTTTTACTTCAAATAAAACTGAAAAATAGACATATTTTCTCTTGTTACGTCATTCAATCCTCACGTTTCCCCCTCAATTCTCCCCATGTATCAGAATAAATACCATTGCGATTCGGGGAGCTACTCATTCTAACATGTACCTACTAGAAGCATCATCATCATCATTGATAAAATGGATAAATTAAAAAACGTATTCTCTTCGAGCAAGAAGAAGGAGGAAAAAAGCCTCTCATTGAAAAAGATAAAACGTCAGAATCCAAATTTGAAAAGTATTGTCATGAATACTCTAATAACACCTCGTTTCTGAGACAACAAGGCTACAAGAGCTTGAATGAATAATCTTTAAATTTATACATTTTATTATCTAAAACGGTCCTTTTAAGGATCACAATATTTTCATAAACGTAGCGCAAAATAATAATATACACATTCCTCATCCCATACACCATGTAAGATTAATGTTTATATTAGAGGATGGTGACATCATTAAAATTTCATCTTCTAAACAAATAATTAGGATATATTATCATGTAAACATATTGTTAAGATGTTTTATACACGTGTCATAAAGATAATTTTATCTTGTAAATAAGGTGTCACACGTGTCGCATCCTTATCTTATAAACAAGTAATAAAGATTAAGTATCATGTTTGTTTATACAAACAAGTAATAAACATACTGTTTAATATTGTGGTAAAGATATCTTGTTTGTTTATGTAAACATGATATCTGACTTACACGATATAAACATGATACTCTTATCTTAATTACCTGTTTATAAACGTAATACCTTATCTTATATTTATTATTTGTTAAACGAAAGGAAAAAATTGTATAAACCAACATTAAGCAGAACGTATTTAATAAATTCGAAAGACTGAAAATGATATTCAGATTATTACTTGTTAAATGTTTGGGCGGTTCGCGCAGAGCAGCATACTATAAATTAAGGAGAACAATCTCGCTTTGCTTCTGAAGCAGTTAATCATCTTTTTCAAGATTTCAGTGACGTAACAGTAATTGGTGGTAAATCTATGCTTGTAGGCCAAGCTGTAGAGCATTTTTACATGACATAATTTGTTGCAGCGAACCGATTGTTATATCTTATCTTATATTTATTATTTGTTTACATTGATAATATAAGGATACGCCAGTGATGACGTCATTTGTTATGTCTCCCCATACCAGCTTACTTACTACTTTCGCTACCAAAAATTTTTGATTTTACAAAATTTGTTAAATTTTCAAAATTTGTTAAATTTTCAAAATTTGTTAAATTTTCAAAATTTGTTAAATTTTCAAAATTTGTTAAATTTTCAAAATTTGTTAAATTTTCAAAATTTGTTAAATTTTCAAAATTTGTTAAATTTTCAAAATTTGTTAAATTTTCAAAATTTGTTAAATTTTCAAAATTTGTTAAATTTTCAAAATTTGTTAAATTTTCAAAATTTGTTAAATTTTCAAAATTTGTTAAATTTTCAAAATTTGTTAAATTTTCAAAATTTGTTAAATTTTCAAAATTTGTTAAATTTTCAAAATTTGTTAAATTTTCAAAATTTGTTAAATTTTCAAAATTTGTTAAATTTTCAAAATTTGTTAAATTTTCAAAATTTGTTAAATTTTCAAAATTTGGTAAATTTTGGTTTTTTAGGCAGGCAAAAAAAGAGCGCTATCGAGGCCCTGATTATAAAAAACACGGTACACAACAAGCGGCGAATTTAGCTTTTTCAGACTCGGATGATGATTTAGCCCTCGTGTCCATCTCGGGCGCCTGCGGCGCCTTTGCTCCCACTCGTGCTCAATCATCATCCTCGCTTGAAAAAGCCAACTTTTACCCCTAGTTGTGTAATGTACTATTATGTTATTATCCCTGTCAAAAATATTTACATAAAATTGTACATACTGATCTTTACGTACAATTTTATTTAAAATTTTACGTAAAGTTTTACAATTTAATTGATTTATGTATAATTGTACTTATCAAAGTTCTAAATTATTACATAAAATTTGATGTAAAATTTGATGTTAATATTTTTAACAGGGTATCATTACAATACCTAAAATGTTTTATCCGCAAATCAATGGTCAATAAAATTCAACATTATTTTTTGCTGCAGCAGATTAATAAAAGTATTCGAATAAAACTGTCTAGTTTCATTTAGATTATGCAATTGACGAATCTGAAAAATGGATCTGTTTCATAAGAATACGAATTTCTTCTATACAGCATGGTTAGTATATTGAAAATACCATCCGATAACACAACCGGTAATTAGAACAGGAAAAAAGATAACATTTCCTCTCATCGTTAAGTCTTACCCCATTACAGTTAAATGAATTTATCAACAATATTTGAATATCTGCATACTTTGTGTGTGCATGTACTGTGTCTATGTGTGTGCATGTATGTGTTCATCAGCAAACCTTTAAATATCGGTAAGTGCCTTATGAGTAAAGCAAAGCGTTTCACTTTTATCGATGTTTAATATTTGCTCATATAATGTATAATTCAGGCACGCACCTACGAAAAATCAAAAAAGAGGTGCCAGGTCCCGGAACTCTAAGCAGGCTCGTGCGTAGCTGCTCTGGATCCCCTACCACCACTCGTACAGGCGCCAGATCTGGACGTTGCAAATTGATAATTGTATTTATCGTTTTGAATCATACCGATGGATGTGGATAACAATGACATTATATATGTATCAAATCAAAATAGCAGAAAAAACGAAAATTTGATTAAAACAGTTTTTTATAATACCTTATTGATAATGGATAATAGATACGATATTATAAAATACACAGATAATATATCAACAGATAATTGATTTGTATTTTATACAGCCCATACATATTATTAAAATTCAACTGTTACATTAACCTTAAAGTGTGTTCAACTGTATACTGCGTTAACTATTTATTCAAATGTACATTTTTGAAAATGAGTTATATCCCTAGTGGATGCTATAGTGTGTCAAAGTGTGCCAAAGTGTTCAAATTCGGAAATTTGCTGCACTTTGGCACACTTTGGCACACCATGGCACATTTTGGCACACTTTGGCACATAATGGCACATTTTGGCACACTTTGGCACACTTTGGCCACTTTGGCACACTTTGGTACAATGAGATATATCCCGCCGCCCGCGCGCCAAAACATTGCCACTGCACGATGCCGTCATATCAACGGCACGCGTGGATCTTGAACTTCCATAGTTATAGAACGTAACAATAAATAATTTAATAAAAAAAAATTCTAGCGTCGGTAAGACTTGAACCCGGATCCTTTGTATTAGTAAGCTGAAGGTCTACCACTGAGCCGCAAGTACTCGTTACAGTTAATACAAAAATTTAAACTAATGTTCTTCAAGCAGCTTTAGATACTTAGTACTTTTACAATATTAATTAACAATTGCCCGTAATTGCCTTAAAGCTGCTGTCCGCCGTAAATGTTGGAAAAACATGCCTCAACAGAGGAATCCGTCGGGAATGCAAGTTTTCCAGATTTCGTGCAAAAATTTTCTAAGTCCTCAATTTCCGAAAAACCCATGTGTGTCAAAATGTGCCAAAGTGTGCCAGAGTGTGCCAAAGTATACCAAGGTATACCAAAGTGTAATAAATTTCCGAATTTGAACACTTTGGAACATTATGGCACACTATGGCACACTTTGGCACATTTTGGCACACTTTGACACACTTTGGCACACAATCCATTTCCACTAGGGATTGATGTGATTTTTAGCATTAGATAAAATTCAAATTGTACATAATTTTAAATATTTTGATATTTATGTATAAGAAAGGCTTTAACATTATTTACAGATTATAAATAATACTTTTCAAACTTTTCGAAATTTTTATTAATTATTTATTGATTAATTTCCGATTCACCCCTTAGGAGTACTCCAAAAAAATATACATCATTCTGGTCACTTTTTGTTCATTTTTGGTTCGGTTTTGGTACTTCACCCCAACCCCTAAGGAGGGGTAGTTTTGGGGATGAAGTGAATTTATATCCGGAGACTACCAGACACATTTTAATATAATAGAAGGATATTTAAGTTTTCCGAAAGCTATGCACAGATTATTAAAATACTGTTTACACGAAATTTTGCATGTTATATTAAGATTAGCTATTCACGACAAAGATCAACAATATGTATATTTCAAAAAAGGGAAGGAAGAAACAATTAAGAATAAAATAATAGAAACGAAATAAACCGTATTTTTTAAATTAAATCAAACTGATCTTAGTGCAAGAAATTTGTATCCTGATATTCTGATACATTCTGCATTTGACAAAAAACTAAAAAAATTGAACGAAAGGAAAAAATTGTATAAACCAACATTAAGCAGAACGTATTTAATAAATTCGAAAGACTGAAAATGATATTCAGATTATTACTTGTTAAATGTTTGGGCGGTTCGCGCAGAGCAGCATACTATAAATTAAGGAGAACAATCTCGCTTTGCTTCTGAAGCAGTTAATCATCTTTTTCAAGATTTCAGTGACGTAACAGTAATTGGTGGTAAATCTATGCTTGTAGGCCAAGCTGTAGAGCATTTTTACATGACATAATTTGTTGCAGCGAACCGATTGTGCGATCATGTAAAGGATGATAAGCAAATGAAAAGGTATATGTTTTTCACTCGCATTTCCGTTCCTTATTGTTAGTTATTAACAATTTATTGCAAACAGAAAACGCGATTTTGGTCTTCTTTTGTTTATAACTTTAAAACTAAAAAAGCTATCAGAATGCATCAATAAGATGATTTATAGAGAATAGAAATATCTACAAAATGAGAGTTCGAACGCCTCAATCTGATAATTAGGTTCTGAGACAATTAGGAAAACCGGAAATTTTGGCGTTTTTTCGAAAATTCATAGCTCCGTCATTTTTTGAGCTAAAACGCTTTATTACTAAGCGTATTATTACTTTAATTGACTGATTTGAGATTTTGGTCAAAAATCACCGATGCCAAGAAAAATGTGAAATTCTTATCTTATGTTCCCAAAACCACAATGAATGTTTAAATGGGTTCTTTTTTAGTTTAGTCTTGTGGAACAAGGCATTTTGAACTATTTAGTTTGCTAATACAAACAATTTTTATTTATTTTATTTGATCAGTCAGCATGACATTATGAAATAACAGTTCATGACTTGGTACGGTCAAGTGAAATGAAGTGCAGTGCATGCGTATCATACAAACCTTGTTCAGATAGTAGAATAAGACTATATTAAATGTAAAAAATTGAAATATTAATAAAATTAAATTGATTCATTTATCTGGTGGTTATCCTAACCTCGTAACCTCAAATTAGCCTCCGGCAGACATCTGGGAAACTTAGCGGTTCCTAAGCCACATTTTTTGTTAAATTTTAGCTTGGTAACCGTTAAAACAGTTAGCTAAGTCTAAAGGTCTTAGCAAATTCGAACCATTAATTTTCTACCAGGGTGGAAATATAAAAATAGGCTGCAGCATTTTGTAAATTTTGCGTTAAGGGGATGTCGGCGCAAAAACTTCGCAAATACGCCACGGAATATTTTGTATTTCCAAAGTTCTAAAAAAATAGAAAGTCCGATCGAATTTTTCTTTTGGTAGAACTATTCATTAAACTTAACACTACGGCGCTACAGACTCGGTTTTTCATTTGCAAGCTTAATTTAAAAAGTTTTATGTAAAATTAGATTTTAAGGCTGGCGCTGCAATCGGATGAGTACAACGAAGTACGCGTAAACATCTGTTTTATGTAATAGAAAAACAGTATTTTTTGGGACGACATTCCCTTAAAAACAAAAGAATCGGATGCAGCATTCTTTTAATTCTATGCAGCACCAGAATATGACTCTCGTAAATTTAACCTCACCAGCACGTCCCCGTCGTGAGAGTCGGGCAGAAAATCATACTGGTTAACGCTTGGAGGATCATTACATATTTACTTAATTTTAGGCGATACACTACAGCGACACACTATACGATAAATTAAGCTGATGGACAACAGTCCAGTAAACATTTAACTATTTAATTTTAAAATTAGTTTGCACCCTAGAAGAAATGGATTGTGTGCCAAAGTGTGCCAAAGTGTGCCATAAATTTTACTTATTTTAAACAACTTATAATAAATATATTAAAGGTTACAAATTTTGAATGATTATCACCTGATTATCACCTGATTATCATTAACATTTTATATCACATAAACGCATATTTATAACTATCAGCTTTATTAAAAATACTGAACTTAAATCACCTAATAATCAGCTGACATTTTGGCATGATTATCAGCTGATTATCAGTTGATTGTCATCTGATTATTTCAGTAGGGCTAAAGCTGCATGAATTACATGAGTCTTAATTTTTGTATTTACTGTAACGAGTACTCGTGGCTCAGTGGTAGACATTCAGCTTACTAACCCAAACGATCCGTTCAAGTCTTACTGACGCTAGAATTTTTTTTTTTCATTAAATTATTTATTGTTATGTACTATAACTGGAACTTCAAGCTCCATGCGTGCCGTCGATATGACGGCATCGTGCAGTGGCAATGTTTTGGCGCGCGGGCGGCGGGATATATCTCACTGTGCCAAAGTGTGCCATAGTGTGCCAAAGTGTAATAAAGTGTGCCATGCTGTGCCATACCGTATCAAACTGTGCTATACTGTGCCATACTTTGACAAAAAAGAGATGTTTGTTTCCGAAAAACCCATGTGTGTCAAAGTGTGCCAAAGTGCAGGAAATTACCGAATTTGAATACTGTGGCACACTTTGGCACAGTCTGGCACACTTTGGCACACCCAATTATTTCCACTAGGGTAAGGACCATATTTTGTAATGCTTAAAATTTAGTTTGTTAAGAACAACCTAAATTCACTAGCACGTTCCGAACTATACATTTTCTGACGGTTCAACATTTTATAAGTCCCAAATTTATATTTTGGTTAAAACTGTTTCACATAACAAAATTTTGAAGGCCTACATTTTAAGGCCCAAAATTTGTAAGAATAAAAAATTTGTAAGACCAAAATATTCACGACCCAAAATTTTTAAGGACCAAACTTTATATGGTCTATTATTTTTTTATAAAAAGAAAACTTAATATCTTAAAAAGTGTGACGTAGAACTGGTGGCCCAGAGAAGCGAAGAACTGGACAAAAATTTGTTTCACTTTAATATGATATAAGATATAGATTATTTGGAAAAGCAGATCTATTATCTACGTATATCTTGTTATTTTTATTTTTAAACATTATTTTTTTTACCGTCATTTCTTTGTCGGTAAACCGGATAACCACTTGTATTGAAATTGGTTTTATCATTAGGAAATTGTTTAGAACATTTTTCTTATCATTATTTATACATTAAGTGACGCGGTAGACGCGACACTATTTTTTTCTATATTGGGATTTCCAATTTTCAATTCAGTAAATACAAATATTTACATTGTTGTATCTAAATTTTTTTGGCGTATAATCATATTTGTAATGTTAACTATGATTTCTAATCGATGTATTGGCAAGAAAACAGCTTTTTTTATAATAAACGAACATGTCGCAACAAAAATGCTCAGATCCGTTTGGGATTCTTCAGTCCAACAATGTTCAGAGCATGAAGTTAGCCACAAACCGTGAATTTAGTAGCACATGGCAATAATACTGTTTTGTATGGATATTGTTTTCCCACACACTATATAATTCTACAAGAAAATTACTCGAGGACGGCATCTAAGTGTACAGGGTACCAATTACAAGGTCTAGTTGGCGTGCTCCGTAGTTTTTAGTTTCTAGGTGTAAAAAATACTTGAGGACGGCGTCTAGGTGTACATAGTGGATGATGACGAGGTCTATCTGGCGCGCTTTATAGTTTTTCGTGTCTAAGCGTAACAAATAGTATAGCACGGCATCTAGGTGTATGATGTGGCCGATGACGAGGTCTAGGTGGGGCACTTAAACATCTTTATTTTTGTATAACTCAACAAAAAGTTACGGTTCGAATTCCTGCGTTTTGGGTAACATTTGTTATTAATTATACGAATAATAGGTTTCACCCTGATACAATATATGTACACCATGTGGTAAAAATTCTTTTCTCCCAGCTCTCTGATTGGCTATTAGTTTCCATACGTAATCTAGTATATATGAATTTCCATCTTAAAAAGTAAACTTTCAAGTTAAGTGGCGTGAGTGTACTGCAAATTCAAGTAAGGTGGCTTTGAAAATCAGATGAACTGCAATACGACAGTAAGTGGTGGCAGAGCAATGCCGTACGCTGTAAACATAACGTAATAACCTGAGAAATAGCCCTTGTTAACACAGACAACAAGTTGTTTTTCTGACAATTTGTAACTTTGTCGACTTATTTCAAGTAGATGGCTTTTCGTAAAAAAATATTACTTAAAACAACAATGGTCAAATGGTGCTAAAAATGTTTATATTTTATTTTTAGAACAAATTTGAACTACTTTTCGAAGTTGGCCCAAAAAAAATGAAATCTCTATAAAAAAAAGTGTGCCACCTCCCTAGCTGCCCTACTACCCTGGTACCCCCGCTGTGCTCGAGCCATCTCTACTGCTGCTACTGCTTGTTTTTTGCTGAGTTTTTTATTTTTACTGTGTGATTTGATGGTTTCTATGGAGTTTTCGTATGTATTTAGAAGGATGTTTGTGTCTTGCGTTCTATTGATTGTGTGATTGTGGAGGTGTATGTAAAGCATTTCCGTGAAACGCAGTATGTCTATGTTGCGTGTTGTGTCTAACATGTGTGTATCATCTATTTTGAAGGTATCTTCAGTGTCTATGGTGTGTAATGCAAGAGGAGATCTTTCATCCGTATTTCTAATAGATAGAGCGTGTTTTCTCTTTCTGTGTTTTAGTTGTCTGTTGTCATGCGTATGTACGTTGCCTTGCAGTCGTTGCAGTCGATTTTGTATATTACGTTGTGTTTGTCGTTATCGTCTAGGTTGTCTTCTCCAAGTTTTATGTATTTGTTAACAGTCTTGTTAGTTAAGCAAATGTCGTTGCATCGTCATATGCCTTTGATTTTCGGGTTTGTGTATTTATTGTTTGGTAAGACTATGGAATTGTAACTATTGCATTCTGTATCGGAAGTTGTTAGGTGGCTGTTGTGTTAGTTGGAGTGAAAGTGTGCAATTCTTTTGTTACAATTCTTTTGTCTGTAAAATCATGTGGATAATCATTGACCGCGAGATATAGTTTAATTTTTCGGATGTTAGAGTGGTTGAAGTTTTTATCTGAGAGTTTATTGCTTTATCTACAAGGTTGGACATGATGGCTATTTTCTATGAAATTTGATAGTGTGAGTGAAAGTTGATTTATCTGCCAGATGCTGTGTTTTTTTGGTAGCAGTTAGTTATTGGAGTATTATTTTCGCGTCTGATGATGGTCAAGTCTAGAAAGTTAATGCTATTATTGTTTTCCTCTTCACAGGTGAATTGTAATTGTCTATTTAGGTTATTAAAGGTTTTCAGTGTATGTTTGATGTTGTTTCTGTTTAGGATCATGAAGCAATCGTCGACATAGCGGGAATATGTTATATTATTATTAATAGTATTGAGTTAAGTGGTATCTAGTTTTTCCAAAACCAAGTCTGTTGTTGAATTATAAGTAAGTGGAGTCAATTAAGGTGGCTTTTCCTGTTAAAAATTCAGATTTAGTTAATGGTAAACAAGGGCTAAGGTATTTCCATTTGTCTGTGACGGCTATTAGGATCAGATCTCTTGGGATGTTGCTGAATAGGGAAACCACATCAAAGGATACTAATGAGTATGTGTCTGGAATTATGGAGTTGTCTAGTTTGTTTTTGAATTCTTGGCTATTTTTAATCAAAGATGCCGGTTTGGGGATGTGTCTATGAAGAGTGTGCAAATGCTTTTGTCAAAGATGTATGTTGAACTATTGATGGCTGAGACTGTTATGCCTATTGAAAAGTTCTGTTTGTGTATTTTAACGAGAGCATAAGCTCTTGCTATTGTTTTCTAATTTATCGTTGATACTTTTAAATGCAATGTCACTCTCGAATACACCGATGGCTTTCCATTTTTCAATGAGACTGCTCATTTTACGTTTGATACCGTTAAATGGGTTCGCCTGCAGTACAGTGTAATATTTGTCAGACAGGACCTCCTCAACTTTGTTGCTGTAGACTTCTCTATCGATCATGACAGTAACATTGCCTTTGTCTGCTTTGGTAAAAAAAATGTATGTCTATTTTTGAAATGTGTGGAGTATTTTTAATGTGTGAATTGATGGTACTTGTGATGTCTTCTCTGAGTATTTGGTTTTTGTGTTTTGAAAAGTAAATGTGTAACTCTGTTTTTGAAAAATCCAAATGCTTGTTTCTGATCGAACTGTACCGAAAAATTAACCTTATCTCCTAACGACAGAGTGTCTCTGACGTATTCTGAAATGTCTTTTGTTGTGAGATTAATTAGCCATTTGTTTTTGTGATCTGTTATTTCAGGTGTTGTGTGTGATTTGTTGTATTGGAAATTTTCACTGTTTCTGTTATGTCATTTTTGTGTTGAGATCCTGTTCGGGTACTATGTCTTAATCTGTTTGATTTTATTATTTTCCTATTTTGTGCGGCGTCTCTTGTATTCTCAGTGTGTTTGAATCTATCCGTTATGTAAACTATGCAAAATTATTTGGTGTATGTGCCAATTTTGGTGGCGAGAGTCTCTGTTAGTTTTTTTATCTGTTTTTTTATAGCTATTATATGTCTGTGTGTCTTAAACTAATTGATTGTATCTCCTCTTGCTAGTGTTGTTATGTAGTGTGATTTGTTTGATTGGAGTGTGTAGGTGTTAAGGGAGGATATCCTGGTTTCTGCATGTGAGGTAGAATCTACGTGCATCTAAGTACCACCTCTGCAAATATTACTATCCGTGTTAGAGATCGTGCTTGAGCAGCAGACTAACGGATAAGTATCCGAAATAATGAGAACACCATTTATCTTTATACAGTAGTTGATTTTGTAAAAATATTAAATGGCTGATTACCACGCCCCCCCCCCCATGAAATTGCGGATATGATTATGATTTTAGGACAGTGCCAAGGTGTTTATGTTCGTGCCGCCGCACTTTACACTGAACGTTATCCAAATAGGCGACATTCAACTTACATTATCATTAAAGATCTAACCAATAGAGCTAGAGAAGGACGATCGCATCGTGAACGTCGTCGCCACGAGTATGGAGAAAATGACAATCGGGTTTTAACAGTTCTTGCAGTCGTTCACCTTAATCCTCACATTAGTCATCGAGAAATTGAAAGACAACATGGAATACCAAAATCAACATTTCTTAGGATCTTCAAAGCCCAAAGGTATCATGCTTACCACACCACATTAACTGAAGAACTAACGCTTCGGCATTTTGCACGTCTTCAGTTTTGTCAATGGGCATTACAGCATCCAGAGTTGTTCACATTTGTTATGTTTTTAGATAAAGCAACTTTCAAAAACACTAGGGAACTAAACAGACATAACTGTCATTACTGGTCAGATGTCAATCCACATTGGCACAGAACAGTTGATAATCAACATCGTTGAGTTTAAACATTTGGCGTGGAATGTAAATGGATCTGTAATTGGTCCTTATCTCTCTATATTATAAAAAATGTTTCGCCGCCACCGCCCCCGCCGCCGGTTCACAAATTTCTCCCCTCAATTCTCCCCCTCAATTTTCCCCCTCAAATTGTCCCCCTTTTTAGGCGATATTTTGATTTGTATATCGTCTACGGACGATCGTTTGTCATTTGCTACTGCAATTTTTTTGTAGATTCACGCGATACTGTTTGTTTAGTTGTTATATTGGTAGATAACACCGGCACACAAAATAAAAAAAGTTGTCTGCGCGAGAAATCAGACCTATCTATCTTTATGTTTTTCGGGTCGCTGAATCCGAATATAAGGTCAGTTAGGCCCCATCACGTCAGGGTCAAGGTCATTTGGAGGTCAAATTAAGAAGAAAAGGTTTAAAAAAATTAAAATGCCATATATTTATGTTTTTTTTGGTCGCTGAATCCAAATCCAGAATCAGTTTGGCCCATCTCGTCAGGTTCAAGGTCAGTTCAAGGTCAAACTGAGAAGAAATGATTAAAAGAAATAAAAATGCCATACATTTATGTTTTTTCGATCGCTGAATCCGAATCCGGGGTCAGTTTTACCCGATCACGTCAGGTTCGAGGTCAATTCGAGGTCAAATTGGGAACTAACGGTTAAAAAAATTAAAATGCCATATATTTATGTTTTTTTGGTCGCTGAATCCAAATCCGGAATCAGTTTGGCTCCATCACGTCAGGGTAAAGGTCAGTTCAAGGTCAAACTGAGAAGAAACAGTTTAAACCGATTAAAATGTCATCGAAACTTTCCAAAAATGGAAAAAGATACCGAAAAATTGTAAAAAATCTTATTTAATTATATATCTTCCTTGTGTACAGAGAAAACAGAGAAAGTGTTATCTGAAATGTTTAAGTTGATTTACAGTGAATGCTTTGGTATTGAAGTAGCCAATCAAAATGTAAACTGGGTGCCACAAAAAGTTTGCAGTAGATGTTATACGATGGTAACACGCTGGGAAAGAGATAAAACAGAAAGAAAATTGAAATTTACAAAACCAATGATATGGTCTTCTACAACGTGTCAAAATGACTGCTATTTTTGTATGACTAATACCAAAGGTTTTAACACGGCTACTAAATCTAAAATTGTATATGCAGACGTTTCTTCAGTAGTGAAACCTGTGAGAATAGAAGTCAGGGATAAAACTGTTAGTATCGAACCCATGGATGTGGACCGCTCAGGCGAAGTAGAAGAAATGCAAGTTGATGAGTCCTGTGACGAAAAAGGTTCTGAGGTTGAAGAAGAATCTGACGAAGAATCCTCAAACGAAAAATACCTGCCAGCTAGTACAAGAAAAGCTCCAGAAACCTTTAACCAAGAAGAGTTAAGTGATCTTATTCGAAATTTAGGATTACCTAAAGATGGAGGAGAATATCTAGCGTCAGTTCTTAAAACGAAAAATCTGTTAGCAAAAGGAACAACGGCCTCTTTTTATCGAGATAGAGAAAAAGAATTTAGGAATTTTTTTACGAACGATGAAGAGAATTCGTTGGTATATTGTATAGATGTTAAAGGTTTAGTCGATGCAATAAAACCGAATACGTATAAAGACGAGGAATGGAAACTTTTTATTGATTCGTCAAAACGAAGTCTGAAAGCTGTTCTGCTTCATAACGGAAACAGGTTTGCATCCATTCCCATAGCTCACTCGGCTAAGCTGAAAGAGACTTATGAAAATTTAGAAATTGTATTGGAAAAAATAAAGTACTTGGAACATCAATGGAAAATTTGTGGTGATCTTAAAATTGCAACCATGATCTTAGGACAACAATCAGGTTTTACTAAAAATCCCTGCTTCTTGTGTTTATGGGATAGTAGAGACAGGGTAAATCACTACGTTAAGAAAGTATGGCCAACTAGAACACATTTTGAACCAGGATCGAGGAACATTATACGTACGCCATTGATTGACCCATCAAACTATCTGCTACCACCACTTCATATCAAACTTGGCCTCATGAAGCAATTCGTCAAAGCTCTGGATAAAGATGGCGATTGTTTCCAGTATTTGGGAGAAAAGTTTCCCGCAATAAGTGAAGCTAAATTAAAAGAAGGTATTTTTTATGGTCCTCAAATTCGTACTCTATTTGAAGACGAAACATTTATCACAAAAATAAACGACACAGAAAAAGCTGCATGGCAAAGTTTTAAAACTGTTCGTGAGAACTTTTTAGGAAATAAAAAGAGTGAGAACTATCAGGAACTAGTTGAACAAATGTTGGAGAATTTCAAAAATTTGGGTTGCTTGATGAGTTATAAAATGCATTTCTTACATTCCCATCTTGATTACTTCCCTCTTAATCTAGGAGATGTCAGTGAAGAACAGGGAGAACGATTTCATCAAGATATAAGTGTAACGGAGAATCGATACCAAGGAAGATGGAATGTCAACATGATGGCAGATTTTTGCTGGACACTGAAGAGAGACATTAAAACAAATAACAAAAAGAGAAAAAGAAACCCATTGCATAGGTCATTTGAAGTAAAAAGAGTTCGTTACAAGAGAAAAAAGGAGTAAAGAAAGACATCGAGAGTTACTAAGCTAGTGGAAAAAAAGCAAAATAAGAAAAAAATATAAACGAAAGCAACTTTTCTCTGTACACAAGGAAGATATTATGTGATTAAATAAGATTTTTTACAATTTTTCGGTATCTTTTTCCATTTTTGGAAAGTTTTGATATGACATTTTAATCGGTTTAAACTGTTTCTTCTCAGTTTGACCTTGAACTGACCTTGACCCTGACGTGATGGGGCCAAACTGATTCCGGATTTGGATTCAGCGACCAAAAAAACATGAATATATAGCATTTTAATTTTTTTAACCGTTACTTCCCAATTTGACCTCGAACTGACCTTGAACCTGACGTGATCGGGTAAAACTGACCCCAGATTCAGATTCAGCGACCAAAAAAACATAAATGTATGGCATTTTTATTTCTTTTAACCATTTCTTCTTAATTTGATCTCCAACTGGCCTTGAACCTGACGAGATGGGTCCAAACTGATTCCGGATTTAGATTCAGCGACCAAATAAACATAAATATATGGCATTTTAATTTTTTTAAACCTTTTCTTCTTAATTTGATCTCCAACTGGCCTTGACCCTGACGTGATGGGGCCTAACTGACCTTATATTCGAATTCAGCGACCCGAAAAACATAAAGATAGATAGGTCTGATTTCTCGCGCAGACAACTTTTTTTATTTTGTGTGCCGGTGTAATTATTAGAGACTTCGTGCGAGACGAAGCGAAGAAAAGCCGATATAATGCGCTCTTTCCGTGCGTGTTGACATGCTTCCCTCTTCAAACAACGAAGTACAAGAGAGTCGTGGAAAACGAGAAGGATCACTTGCCCTGCGATTAGTTTTCGGCTTTCTTCAAATATTCGAACTGTTTATCCGAAAAAACGGACGATTTTTTCTCTTTCGCAAGAATATCAAGCGTACAATAAGAAACCCTTCTTGTTTTCCGCTCATCCGGAGCGGCATATGGACTTTTGCGCAGACAATTTTACACTTCAGTGCAAAAACACATTTTTCCGTCACACGCGCGCTCGACGCGTATACCTGAAAGAATGGCAGTGTGAATACGAGAAAGATGAGTAAGCGTAAGCTTTACTGGGGTGTCGTTCAAACAGCTTCGCTCTTCGTGTGTATGCATAATTCGCGCGTGGGCGTCGAATTTTGGCACCACAGGAAAATATTTCTTTGGTCGACTGTGCATTCTTTCTTTTCTCGATTAGTCGATGGGTTTTTTAGAGGCCTTCGTTGGCGCGAAATGCGAAATTGATTTCCGAAAGGCAATTAGCCGCAACTAACGACTGCTGCATTTTTTACACGCCTCTTCGATGTTGAAAGTCGATCGCATTACACTCCAGTATGTATATAGTATACTCATGTGCAAAAGAATCAAACGGCGGCTTTCCGAAAACAAGGTTATCGCTTTCTCTTTATTTTCTTTCTTCTTTCTTCACAATTTTTCTTGGTTATGAATTTAAACAAAAAAGAAGAGTAGATCTTTTACGACAAAGCACAACACAAGTTTTTTGGAGCGATTATGGAGCGAGCACTTTATTTGTGGGGATATTTGGAGGAAGAGGAACGAGTAAGTGTAATTAGAATTATAATTATATATCGAGACTTATATTTTTTGTGTATGCAGGTTCCCAATGAAATCAGAAGATCTTATTTCGGGCACAGAAATATTTCTTATTGAAGTAAGAATGTCATTATTTTTAAATTATATACATTTCTATTTATTTTATTTAAATTAAATTTGCATTTTTACAGACTGAAAAAAAAGAAACAGATGAAATTTAAGATTGAAATCAAGAGAAAGTATTCTTTTTTTCACATAACTTTCTCTTAGATTTCGGATGAAAGAAAACTTTTTAAAACTATATTTTCATCATTATCATAGTGCAAGCCTATACAGGGTGAGTCATTTTAATCTTTAATCTCAATTATCTCGTTGGCAAAGCATGCCAGCGAAAAAAGTTTCGGATAAAAGTTTTAGGATTTTTCCCTGGCTATCTGATGATGACCTTGACAATGTCATTGAGCGTGACCTTCAAGGTCATTTGAAGGTCAAGTCGATTTTTTCAAATAGAAACCCCTACTTTTGGCACCAGAAATGGAAAGAGCGGGAAATTTTACGTTTGAATATGACCTTGCCTTGACCTTGAATTCAATGGTCAAGGTCATTGGTCATGCCGATAACAGTACAACTGGTTAGCTGAACTCGAATGCATTCAAGGAGAAAATGTTACCCACAAAAGTTTTCAGTTTTCTCCCCGGCTGACGAATGGTCATCTTGACCCTGTCGTTAAACAGGATCTTCAAGGGCATTTCAAGGTCAAGTTGATTTTTTGAAATGGAAACCCCTACTTTTAGCCCCATAAATGAAAAGAGAGTGACATGCGTTCAAAAATGAAAAAATTTTCAATATTTCCAGAAATTTTCAATATTTTCTAAAATTTTCGTAATTTTTTCAGTTTTCTAAAATTTTCAAAGTCATTCCATTATTTTGTATTAGTGTCAATTTTTGAGAGTGAACTACCCTTAACAGTTATGTAGATAGCAAATTAGTGCAGAAAAGCTTAATCGTGTTTTTTACTTCTTGTAAATCGATAATTATTATTGAAAAAAATCTGTTTCCCTGTTTACTGGTCTGTAACAAATTATTTTGATTTTATCATGGCTGATTATGGTCCCAACGAAATCGTTGATATGATCATGATTTTGGGAGAAAGTCGAAATAATTATGCAGCAGCTGCCAGACTTTATGCTGAACGCTATCCCAATAGGAGACACCCAAGTAATGTTACTATTCAAACCTTAACTCAGAGAGCTCGAAATGGAGCTTTTGTTCGTCAACGCCGTCACCATGAATACGACGAAAACGATCCTCGTGTTATTACCATTCTAGCGATTATTCATCTTGATCCTCACATTAGTACTCGACAAATAGAAAGAGAAATAGGTATACCTCAATCAACAGCATCCCGAATATTGAGAGCGAGAAGATATCATCCTTATCACATAACATTAACACAACAGTTAACTCCAAATGATATGATTTTGCGAGTACGTTTTTGTCGATGGGCAATACGAATGATTCAATAAGATCAAGACTTTTTCAGGCACGTTCTTTTTTCAGATGAATCAACATTCAGAAACACTGGAGAATTGAATAGACATAATTGCCATTATTGGTCAGATGAAAATCCTCATTGGTTCAGGCCCATAGACAATCAACACCGCTGGAGTGTTATGGTCTGGTGTGGAATCATCAATGGCTATTTGATTGGTCCTTATTTCTTTGAAGAGAACGTGAATGGGGTAAACTTTTTGAGATTACTTCGAGACATTTTACCTGAATTACTAGAAAATGTAGACCTAGCCACAAGGCTAAGAATGTGGATCCAATTAGATGGAGCACCACCACATTATGCACGCATTGTTCGTGATTATTTAAACACCCGCTACAATGGCAGGTGGATTGGGCGAGGTGGCCCAGTTTCCTGGCCCCCTCGTTCACCTGATTTAACCCCTCCCGATTTTTACTTATGGGGATATCTCAAGAATGTTGTTTATGCTCAACGACCAACAACGCGAGATAATATGATCGAACGCATTCGTACAGCTTGTGCAGCAATCCCTCGAAATGTTCTACTTACAAGGAAAGGTACCCAACCCGAACTCACCGATTTTGATGATTTTCATATATGTTGTAGAACATAAAAAAATAAGAGACACGTATTTTTTTTATCGGCTAATTTTCACTTTTAAGGGGTAAAAACCTCCCCTAAAGTTAACCCCCAAAAAGCGTTTTTTTTAAATATCTCGGCTTAAAATTAATATTTTTCAATGAAACAAATTGGAGGTTATTTCTTACAAAAAGAGCAAGTATTTCATGGTGATTTGAAGAGTAAGGGTAGCATCCCCTATTTTTTAGGGGTTGAAAACATATATTTTTTGGCATAATTTTATAATAAAAATGTTTAAACCGACCAAAAAAAATTGGAAAAAATGTTTAAACATCCTTAATAACAAAATTTAGTTGACGTCTTTCGGTGTTTTCATAAATATTACCCCTAAGGGGGTAAACCACCCCTAACACAAAATAACTGTAAATATGTAATTCAATACATAATATTTCGTAGAAAGTTTGTATATAGAGGTTTTCGAGGTCGCTGATTACAAATCTGTTATCAGATTTTGAAAATTCAAAATGGCGGATCCAATATGGCGGACGGAAATATCGAAAAAAAATTTTATATAATAAAAAAGTTTTAAACGACTAAAAAATTTGGAAAAAATTTGTAAACATCTATAATAAACAAATTAAGTTTTTCGGTTTTTTCATAGATACTTCCCCTTAGGGGGGTAAACCACCCCTAACACAAAATAACTATAAGTATACTTCAATCCATAATATTTTGTAGAAGGTTTGTATATAGAGGTTTTCGAGGTCGCTGATTACAAATCTGTTATCAGATTTTGAAAATTCAAAATGGCGGATCCAATATGGTGGACGGAAATATCGAAAAAAAATTTTAACTTTCAAAAAAACTTGTTTACAAATGTGTGATCTTTGTAGCCTGTACATGTGAACTAAAGAGCCTTAAACCCTAAACCCCTAAAGAACAAATAGGCTAAATGGTTGTGCATTTTAACCAAACGACTCCAAACCCCTAACCTCCAGACAAGCCGAAGGCCTATGCTTTACCGTAGACACGAGTATAGACATATTACCGATATTTTATTCTATCATTTTGTATGTAACAAATAACGTCTCGTTTTATGTTTCAATCAAAGATTATTTATTTTTCTGCTTTTATACATTAGCATAATTTCAAAAGTAATTTCATAAATTATAAAGTATTTCATAAATTGCATAATTATATAATTTTATAAATTCAAAAAGTCCACACTTTTTTGCAAATGAAAAAACATAGGTTAATAAAATTAGTTTATCAAACTCTTTTGCGTTTTGTAATAAAATTTAATGTTGTCAAACTTGGGAGTTTTTCATTGTTACAATTATTTCGTAAGCCAAACGTTTTTTAGATGAATTCTCGAAGTAATGATTATTGTATCTATAGTAAAATATTTACAGTCTGGAATTCCATAATAATACTATTTGATACGATTTAATGAATTTATCAAAAAATCTAAATTTAATAATAAATATTATTCTAATTATTATTATTATTTTTCATTATCATTGCTATTATCAGTATTACTGTTATTATTGCTATTGCAATTATGCTTATTCTTATTCTTATTATTATTATTATATTACTATGATAATTTTTGTTATTGGTAAAAATACATAAAAGAATATTAATACTCGAACTTCATTTGCAATTAAAGAACACGTTGTTATTGAAAGGGAATTTTATATGCATACATTAGTTTAATGAATGTTATCGTACATTCAATGATAATTCCACAGATAAATGTCTTTCACTCATAAAAGTTGTTGACAATATGTGCGAATCAGTATGTTCTTTTTTTAGATTGTTTTCATCGAGTGTTTACCTCAGCTGCCTGTGTTATTTTTTAGGCAGTGAGTGAGTTTTGTGGGTATTCTAGTTCGATGCCGGAAAGTACGAATAGTACGTCTTTTTGTTTGTCAGTGGTATCATACAGTTGTAGAAAATTTTCTTTAGTGATTTTACATAGATTTACATTATTCAATTTCAAAGTGAATAAAAGTTGAATAAAACCAAAAATAGAGTTTTCCGAACATCACAAAGTGGAACGAGAATTCTTCTCCAATGCATAAATTAATGATTTGATTCAATTTACATTCACTCGTTTTATTCTGGTAGAAATGTAGCAGTCGTGCCTTACATGCAAAAACACAGCTTGTATAAATTTTACCGCTTGTTTTCATTTTAGATTGAAAAATGAAAATTAATCCGTTAAACCTTCTAAACTTATTATTAGCATACTTTCAAGCGTTAAACATACCAGATAGTGTCACGAATTATCACGAAACAGAGTTGGCCGAAAAAATAAAAGAAATTTTAATAGATGCAACACATGATTTCAACGATGTAGAAATGATTACTGATGACTCTTTGGATTTTCAAGAAGAGTATAAAGACCATAATGTGGAAATAATTGAAGATGAAGTGCAACATCATTTTCCTGATCCGGATATAGCACCAACAAATCAATGTACAGCAGATAATGAAGAACTAGATTTTGAATACAAAAAAAGAGCTGTAGAATTTTGGAGAAGTAGCAAAACGAAGCAAAATTTAAGTCTCAAAACAGTGCAAAACAGATTCAAAAAAGTATCATCTATTAGTCAGCTACGTCGTTGGGCTCATTCAATTAATAAAGGTGGCACGTATAGAGAAAAAGTAGCACAAATTTGTCAGTATACCCTGGATAATTTTCAAGCAGCTCTCGACAGTGGTTCAATTATCCATGATGAAGATATAATTCGATGGGCCTTACAAGCTAAAAAAGAAATTGGTTTTGATGATATTAGATTCAAAGCTTCTAAACATTGGTTACTCAAATTTAAGCAAGCACACCGAATAGTTTCTAGGAAAATAAATAAGTTCATAACAAGAAAAACACTAGAAAGTAGTGCAGAACTTACGGCTAAAGCTGAAGCATTTATCGATGACGTTAAATCGTGTATACCAAGGATTGGACTCGAAAATTTGTATAATACAGATCAGAGCGGATTTCAGCTAGAAATGCATTCTGGAAGAACATTAGCAGTAGAAGGAGAAAAGCAAGTGCAATGTCTGGTACAGTCAATTTCAGCAACAACGCATAGTTATACTATACAGCCACTAATATCAGCTACTGGACAACTGTTGTCACCGCTATTTCTTATTTTAAAGGAACCAAGTGGCAAGTTTGGCCCTATTGTAGAACAAAACATATTTAGACCAGAAAACGTGTACGTGGAAGCATCCAAATCTGGAAAATTAACAACAAGTAAGGGAAATAATAACAATTTTTACATTGTAATATCGTTGATCAGTTAATTAGTAAGTCGTTTAATTGCAGATCACTTCAAAATCTGGTTGGAAAAAATATTTTATCACTATGTAGGCCATCACTCAATACTATTACTTGATTCTTGGAGTGGTCATTGTGACAAAGTTATAGAAGAAACAATGCCACAAAATAAAATTATTAACATAAAAAAATTCCAACTGGAACCACAGGAAAAATACAACCACTTGATGTCTATGGATTCCGTATTTGGAAAAACTTTGTCCGAACATTTTCTGATAATGTAATGTTAATGGATCATGATATGAATTTACATGTGAGAAATAATATAATTAAACTTCAATCATTGGTTCACAACCAACTGTCTTCACCGAGATATATAGATTTGTTTAAATATTCCTGGTATAAAAGCGGTTACGTCAATGAAAAACCAGATAAATTTGATAATCCTATAGATTTCAGTTTTGGAAAGTCTTGTGCAACACATTGTGAAATAGAAGGGTGCACAAACATTGCAATTGTACGACGTGGTTGGTGCAAAAAAGAATTGTGCTTTAAACACTTTTATGAGGACTACCATTATTGTAAAAACATCGTAAAATAATATATTTTATGCTCAATACAAAAAATGCACTATGGCAAAAGATACAAGATTGTAGATTATTATTATACTCTAATATTATAAACAAAAATACATTATAAGTTGAATTTACAATAAAGGAATTTCAATAACATTCTGATAACAATTTCTACGGAAATTATAAAACTGCTTCACACACAGAATTTTCTTGTTTACAAATTTAGGAATTTGAGGTGGTTTGGTTAAAAAGCACAACCATTTAGTCTATTTGTTCTTTAGGGTTTTAGGGTTTAAGGCTCTTTAGTTCACATGTACAGGCTACAAAGATAAAACATTTATAACAAGTTTTTATGAAAGTTAAAATTTTTTTTCGACATTTTCGTCCACCACATTGGTTCCGCCATTTTGAATTTTCAAAATCTGATATCAGATTTGCAAAGAGCGATCTCGAAAACCCTTATATACAAACCTTCTACAAAATATTATGGATTGAAGTATACTTATAGTTATTTTGTGTTAGGGGTGGTTTACCCCCTAAAGGGTAGTATCTATGAAAAAATCGAAAAACTTAATTTGTTTATTATAGATGTTTACAAATTTTTTCCAATTTTTTTAGTCGTTTAAAACTTTTTTATTATATAACATTTTTTTTCGATATTTCCGTCCTATTGGTTCCGCCATTTTGAATTTTCAAAATCTGATAACAGATTTGTAATCAGCGACCTCGAAAACCTCTATATACAAACTTTCTACGAAATATTATGTATTGAATTACATATTTACAGTTATTTTGTGTTAGGGGTGGTTTACCCCCTTAGGGGTAATATTTATGAAAACACCGAAAGACGTCAACTAAATTTTGTTATTAAGGATGTTTAAACATTTTTTCCAATTTTTTTTAGTCGGTTTAAACATTTTTATTATAAAATTATGCCAAAAAATATATGTTTTCAACCCCTAAAAAATAGGGGATGCTACTCTTACTCTTCAAATCACCATGAAATACTTGCTC
The DNA here is from genome assembly GCF_009193385.2 of Nasonia vitripennis. Lineage (NCBI taxonomy): Eukaryota > Metazoa > Arthropoda > Insecta > Hymenoptera > Pteromalidae > Nasonia > Nasonia vitripennis. The sequence continues at coordinate 229,705 of NW_022279781.1, forward strand.
TTTTTGTAAGAAGAAGAATTCTTAAGAAATAACCTCCAATTTGTTTCATTGAAAAATATTAATTTTAAGCCGAGATATTTAAAAAAAACGCTTTTTGGGGGTTAACTTTAGGGGAGGTTTTTACCCCTTAAAAGTGAAAATTAGCCGATAAAAAAAAATACGTGTCTCTTATTTTTTTTATGTTCTACAACATATATGAAAATCATCAAAATCGGTGAGTTCGGGTTGGGTACCTTTCCTTGTTAGAACCATAAGACAATTCAGAGCTCGACTTGATCTTTGCATCCAACAAAACGGCGGTAATTTCGAACAATTAATCAATGGTTAACTCAGGTTAACATTCCATAAAAATACCAAAAAAATAACAAAAAGGGAAAAAACAAATAAAAATAAAACAAAAAACAAAAAATGGGATGCTAAATCCTTTTGACAACCTCCTCGATGGTGCATCCTGGGTTCGGCTGATGTCAAAGGTAATTTCCGCACAAAAGATGATTTGTTTCCAAAATCACATGTTCGAACGTAAAATTTCCCGCTCTTTCCATTTCTGGTGCCAAAAGTAGGGGTTTCTATTTGAAAAAATCGACTTGACCTTCAAATGTCCTTGAAGGTGGTGCTCAATGACATTGTCAAGGTCATCATCAGATAGCCAGGGAAAAATCCTAAAACTTTTACCCGAAACTTTTTTCGCTGGCATGCTTTGCCAACGAGATAATTGAGATTAAAGATTAAAATGACTCACCCTGTATATTAATAAGTTTCACTTTGTGTCTTCACACCCAGTCCTGAATTTTCATAATTGAATGGTGAATTTTCATATTTGTCGTGTATGATTTCTCAAAAGTGTTGTTACAGTGTAACTACTAACTCTACCCCATAATTTTTTTGGTTTGTCATTATGCATTTTTATGTACAGGAAATAATTGTAAATTTATTTTTTATTTCAGTAGATTGATGAGAATTTTTACTTTTAAGAGTAAGAAATTTTAAATCCGATGTCTGTTTTTTAAATTTTACTTTTGCTGTTATTTAAAAACTAATAGGTTTAAAGATCTATACTAACTAAAATACTTATGTAAAAATAAATGATTATTTATTTTTATGAGAATTTACGATACATCATATCACAATCATATGATTATTTTCAGCCAGGCATCACAAGCATTAGAATAGGCAGGGGATGGGAGAGGACCCCAAGCGTCAAACGCCGAAAGAGAACCGACTTGGCATTATGACGTACAGGATGGTGGACCACCTCACGAGGCCAGTCATGTGCGAGGCCTATCCTGACGAGGAGCTGACACAAAAACAGTTAGCAGTTGTCAGTGAAGTAGTCCAGTCGGAGGTTCAGTCGGAGGTTGACAAGATTCCCTACTGAAAAAAAAGCAGATGACAATCAGCTGATTATTAGCCGATAATCTGCTGATAATCGTGTCAAAACGTCAGCTGATTATCAGGTGATATCAGCTTAATATTTTTATCTAAGCTGATATTACAAATATGCGTTTATATAAGATAAAATGCTAATGATAATCAGCTGATATCAGGCAATAATCATCAAAAATTTGTTAACCTTTAGTATATTTTTTCGAAGTTGTTTTAAATTAATAAAATTTATAGAATTCACATAATGAGGGCCAATACGCTTGTACCATTCAGATGATAACACCAAAACACTGGCTGTGAGCTACAAAAATTTATTTATTAATATCTAAAAAAAGTTTTTTCAAATCAAATTATTGAAAAATAAAAATTTTGTAACTCACAGCCAGTGTTTTGGTGTTATCATCTGAATGGTACAAGCGTATTGGCCCTCATTATGTGCATTCTATAAATTTTATTAATTTAAAACAACTTCGAAAAAATATACTAAAGGTTAAAAATTTTTTGTTGATTATCACCTGATAATTAGCTGATTATCATTAGCATTTTTTCTCATATAAACGTATATTTGTATATAACTATCAGCTTAAATAAAAATATTAAGCTGATATCACCTGATAATCAGCTGACGTTTTGACACGATTATCAGCAGATTATCAACTAATAATCAGCTGATTGTCATCTGCTTTTTTTCAGTAGGGTAAACTCCTCATGGATGGACGTGCTCAGGAAGCCTTACAGGGCCAGCATCCGGATATCAGGAAACAAGCTGGATCCAAAGGTACGCCGCATGGGGCATTGGCATCCAAACCTGGGGGTGCAAGGATGGAGTGTGATGGGTGCCGAGAACAGGGAGGAACCAAACTGCGGTACCTTTCTGGTGCTCAGTACCCCGGAAACATCAGTCAGGTTACTAAGACAGCGCAATTTTCAGCTGCACTAGAGGCTGGGGATTAATAGTTAAGGTAGTTCACCGGCTGCAGTGGTGCTCAATCAGGGTTTTTATTAGAAAATTCCTTTTTTAAAATATTATACAGTGTTATCTAATGTCAAAACCTTAAAATTCATAGTATCAAATATTAGAATGATGATATAAATTGTTTAGAGTACAAAATACTCTCAAAACTTGGAAAAGGGAGAAACACTGCGCATCTATATAGATATACTGATGAATACATGGGATGAAAACTTTGAATTGTTATTTCTTAAAAAAAAGCCTCGCTTGCCCTATCCAACTTTTTCTCCATGATTTGTATTGTTATTTTACATTATAAGCTAGTTTTTAAAAAATATTCTAAGAAAATTCGCTTTGCAATTCAACTAAACGTCCTCAAAATTCGGACTCGGTATAGGCTTCCAATGTTAAATAACAAAATTTCAAGGTTCAATATCTCAAAAAATAATGTTGCTTGGGGGTGAAAAAAATACCACGTTGTAGGAGACTTAATTGAACATGTAAACAAAGTTTGAGCGATATCCTAAGAAAATAAATATTTCGGTGAACTACCTTAATGCTTGGGACTTGAAGGTCAACTCTTAAAATTGGGTTGATACTGTGGAAGATTTAGAGTTAATGGTCAAAAGTTAAGGGTTGATTAAAGTTAAGCATATATACCCTTCAATGTTGAGTATTAACTCTCAAGTATTAAAAGTTACTCTTAATCATTCATACTTAACCTCTTAATACTATTAAAGGTGTTGTTGGAGCAAACTTTACTAATTGTGATCCCACTTTGGGCCAAGTTTCTCATTGTTTGCTTATAATTTACTTCATATCATCAATAATCAAATAAGAAATTATTCGTAATTGTATAGGGAACCTTAGAATGCAGAGATTTATTGGTTAAGATAATTAATAATTTTATACAATATTGTCAAATATTATGTATAAAAAGTATTTCTCATTGTTTTCAAACATTAAGTATGATTGAAAAAACATAAGACATTGCTAACATGGAATATTATAACAGCAACCTTGGAACACAGTGTCCATATGTAATAAACATCTTAGTATATTGATTTTTATTTAAGATCTATGAAGTGTTTGATGTTAGGAATTTATTTAAACTAATCAGAGTTGTTTTGACATCCTCTTAATATAGTATATTACGCTTGTTTATATTAGCATAAATCCGCTGTCACAGCGTGACATAAGCACAGATTTATCACTTCATGTAATTTTGTATAATTAGCCTAAAAAAATATATTAACTTTCTTGTAATGTTATTGAAATATTAGAGCAATATTTGATAAAACATTTCAAAATAATATAAAGTTATTATTTTGTCAAATATTTCATGAAATATTTATGTAATCTTACCGGAATATTGCATGTAATTACTGTTGAATAATTGAAACATTTTTGTAATATTTCTTAAATTTTCCTAAAAATTTCTAAAAATATCTAAAGAAATTTTACTGTAACAATTCTGAAGTATTAAATATAATTGTAGCAAAAAAATGTATAAACTATTTTGTAACACATGTTATTGAAATATTACAGTAATACTTGATGAAATATTTCAAATTTCGACTCATTATTTTTATAAGGTTAGAAATTTCAGCGTTTTTGTATTAAATCTGAGATATATATCAACACATTTTTTATATATTTGCAAAACAAATATGCTTATATCAATCTCCAATGGGGTAATAGAAAATATCAGGACACAGCACACACTTCATGTCAAATACAACACTACTGTAAAAAAGCAGATGATTATTACCTGATATCAGCTGATTATCATCTGCATTTTATATATAAACGCATATTTGTAACTATCAGCTTACATAAAAATATTAAGCTGATATAACCTAATAATCAGCTGATTGTCATATGCTTTTTTTCAGTAAGAAAACCTTGATATTCAAACATCCTTTCTTAAAAAAGAGATGACTAGATGATGTAAAGCCGTTAATAAAGTGATTTGATAGGTTGAAAAACGAATATCCACTCTGAATGTAGTAGCAATTTTGACCCAATTCTAACCCCAAGAAAATAGAGTGCACAAAGCGAGCATTGGATTTAGCTAATAATAAATAATTTAAAGTAACAATTGTGTAAATTTCAAGAAAAACATTTCCACTTTACATCTCTAAACATATTACAGAAATACGAGCTTGAAATTTAAGGGAATCATTCTGCTGAAAGAAAAAGTTGAGATTTTTATTTTTTTTTATTGGTATTTGAAAGACGAAGTATCTCATGGCATATTCGGTAAGCTTTAGCTCTCACATCCCCTAAAAGTCAAAATAATAGATTGGTTTTATTTTCATTTGACTAGATAGATATAAAAAAAGGAATAAATCTGTTTAAAAGTATATTTGATAGTTATTTACACTTTCAAAGTTTAAACTTTTTTACCTTGTCATGCTTAAAGGATTTGGGAACTAAAAACACTCTTTATCAACAATAGTGTTATATTCAAAGAATCATTCTACCGAAAGAAATTGTCAATTAGAATCTTAGTTTTTCAACAAGCTTTGAAATATGGATAGGTGTACATGCGATCCCAGCGCTAACCTTAAAACTAGGTAGTACCTGAATTTTACTAATTAACTTTTTATTATTTGAATTTTTATCAATATAAATAGCACAGTGCCATTCTATGCATCAAGAGTAAAAGCTTGCCAAATCTACCCCAGGGGGATTAGTTTCAAATGCCAAAAAAAAAGTAAAAGCCAAATTGACATTTTCTTTCAGTAGGATGACTCATTAATCTTAAACTTATGGCACACAAACTATTAATAGTTAACAGTAAAATCTAAAAAGTTGAATTAAAAAATATTAAGTGTTAATTAGTTTTAAGTACTTTAGTATATCAATTAAGATTCACCATAATTTTAAGATTGGTGCTAAATCATTAATAAACACTATAGCGATTTATTCTTGGTTTTTCATTTGAAGCTTTATTTAAAAAATTATATGGAGTAGCAAAAGTATTTTATGTTACATCTACTTAAGATATAATAGATATACTATAAATCGAAAAGTATTTGAAAAATTATTACTTTTAAAACATTTACTTAAAAAATACATAAATGAATTACTCACCATTTTGATCTGTTTAATTGTAGAATATAGAATTTAACAAAATTCTTGTTCGTGATTGCATTTTAGGTTAGTACCAATTTGTAGCTTAATAATAAAGCAGTGGATGTATATTCATTATTTGAAAAATGTACATTAATATATAAGAGCAATTATGCATGAGTATATGTATACATGTATATAAATACATATATTAACATGCTCATACATACGAGAAATACTTGCAAAAATAAGTTTTTATGAGATTTTTTTTAAATGCATCCTGCTTTATTGCTCTGTGCTATTCTGTATTTTTTATATTCCTTATAAATTTTCTTTGTATTTTCTTTCATATCGCACTTTTGTGTTAAATCATCCAAGCTGTGTGGCAAGTCAAATATCAAATACATATGATTACAATAAATTAAGAATGATTATTTTATCTGCATTTTGTATAACCGAATAACTTTATACATATTTGTGCATGTTTATGTATATATATGTGTGTGTGTATATACATATATATATACACACACATCTAATAACCAGGGCGTAAGAGAGGACAGAGGAGACCAAACCCTGTGTTTTCGAAATGACAGCACTTTTCCGACGAAGATCGCCAGTTCGCTCGATGAAACTGCCGTGACCTAACGAGTAGCAGAGCCGCCTATCGGCGGATAATTCAGTTCTCCAGAGAGTTGGCAATTTTTCAAAGGTTCCTGAGTTCAAATCAACACAAGAAACTTTTTTTTGTCATCGCTTTCTCTTTGTTTTGAGAACTTTATAAATATATAACTACATTTTTAAACTAATTAATTAAAATAAAAATAAATATACATATTTTTTTAAATAAACCCAAAATCATCTAGTGGAAATGGATTTTGTGCCAAAGTGTGCCATAGTGTGCCATAAAGTTCCAAAGTGTTCAAATTCGGAAATTTACTACACTTTGGCATACCTTGGTATACTTTGGCACACTTTGGCACATTTTGACACACATGGGTTTTTCGGAAATTGAGGACTTAGAATATTTTTGGACGAAATCTGGAAAACTTGGATTCCCGGCGGATTCCCTTGTTAAGGCAATTTTTTCCAACATTTACGGCGGACAGCAGCTTTAAGGCAATTACGGGCAATTGTTAATAATTATTGTAAAAGTACTAAGTATCTCCCTACTGAAAAAAATTAGATGACAATCAACTGATAATCAGTTGATAATCATGCCAAAACGTCAGCTGATTATCAGGTGATTTCAGCTCAATATTTTTATTAAAGCTGATAGTTATAAATATGCGTTTATATAAGATAAAGTGTTAATGATAATCTGGTAATAATCAGGTGATAATCGTTCAAAATTTGTAATCTTTAATATATTTATTATAAGTTAACTTATAATAAATATATTAAAGATTACGTTATTTTGTTTTTCAATAATTTAATTTAGATACAATTTTTTAAGTGTTAAAAAATAAAAATGTTGGAGCTCACAGCCAGAGTTTTCGTGTTATCATCCTGATGGTAACACCAGTACTGGCCCTCATTATGTGAAATTTATAAATTTTACTTATTTTAAACAATTTATAATAAATATATTAAAGGTTACAAATTTTGAATGATTATCACCTGATTATCACCTGATTATCACCTGATTATCATTAACATTTTATATCACATAAACGCATATTTATAACTATCAGCTTTATTAAAAATACTGAGCTTAAATCACCTAATAATCAGCTGACATTTTGGCATGATTATCAGCTGATTATCAGTTGATTGTCATCTGATTATTTCAGTAGGGCTAAAGCTGCATGAATTACATGAGTCTTAATTTTTGTATTTACTGTAACGAGTACTCGTGGCTCAGTGGTAGACATTCAGCTTACTAACCCAAACGATCCGTTCAAGTCTTACTGACGCTAGAATTTTTTTTTTCATTAAATTATTTATTGTTATGTACTATAACTGGAACTTCAAGCTCCATGCGTGCCGTCGATATGACGGCATCATGCGTTGGAATGTTTTGGCGCGCGGGTGGCGGGATATATCTCACTGTACCGAAGTGTGCCAAAGTGTAATAAAGTGTGCCATGCTGTGCCATACGCGGAGGAGAACTTTGCTAAAACGTTGTGGGAACGTAGAAAAGTCACACATAGTTTGATATTACACGTTGCAAAAACGTTTTAAGTGAAAGTGTTGAGAACGTTGCTAGAACGTTGTCGTATATCACGTGAAAGAGACGTAAAAAGTACATTTGAAAGACGTGTTGGAAACGTTTCTGCAACGAACATAAGAAATAAAAATTTTATTTTCGCGTTGAAATGAATCGTTGCCGTTTCGTTGCAACAACGTTTCTAAAAGAACGTTTACTTGAAAAATGTTAGTTCGTTGTTGAAACGTTTCTAAATCGTTTTTAGCGTAATTTAAAACACGTAATAAAAAATGAGATATAGTCGGTACACATCTGTCAGTTGGCACCACAGAGAATAGTACCAATCCAGAGATACACACCCGTCCATCGGTACTGCAGACACCTTACCTAGGCCGCGGTATAGTAGAACTCGACAGCATGAGAATACAACCAACGCAGCAACACATCGAATCAACCACGCACACAATTATAACAGACAAGACACGTGTTATGACTCCAAAATTAACCAGGAGGTCATCCGAATGGATCAATACCGAACTTGCAACAAGAAACAAGAAGCTGACAGCTGCCCACCTGAAGAAGGGGAGGTACAAGTTATGAGTGCTCGGTCTCGAAAGTAGGTGACAGGCTGCGACCACCTGATAAGCTATAAATTAGCCATGGGGAGAAGGGACGCCGACGCACTTTCGGAGCACCGCCAAAAAAGACAGACCCTTTGCCTTATCCTTTTCCACACCTCCATCCACCTATAAAAACCCACGTACGTGTGACCACGAGCAGGAGCCTTCTGCACCCGGAGTTCGAACTGACAAGGCTCTGCCCGATCGCCAACTGACTTTTTATTCTAAATCTAACTTAGTTTCTCGAGAGCATCTGAACTTCGTAGTCCTATTTGACTTTCTGTCTTAGAATATTTCACTGTAGAGAATCTTTGTAAAGCTATCAGAGAATAAACTAAACTTCATGATTAAACTCACATCATACGAGTCACGTTGTTTATTCAAACTTCCCGCCCTGAGAACGAGTCAACGTAGTAGCCTGCTAACACTGAGTATAGCTGAGCCAAAAACCGACCGACTTCACTACAAGGTAAGCAACTGCCTTATCCGAGCCTTGTTTCAATGTGTGCATGATTGTTTAAGTGTCGTACAAGAATCTAGTCCTTACTCCCTCTTAACAGAATAGTCGACGGATAGTTAGTACGGGCGCGGCCGACCGTAATCACCGCTTTGTTCGCTCGTGTCTACTTGCGCGTTCGCTACCTTTGCCTAAGGCGGTCGATGTGAACCGTCTTGCTGAACTAAAGGTCCTAGCTTTCCGGACAAAGAATAATTATTTCTATTTTACGCGTGTATTCGCTCTGTGCGGCTTACACGGACGTAACAATACTGTTTATAACCAAGGGATAAAAAAGTGATAATTTATTAAATTAGATCTTTATTTTTTACAAGAAACACATTTTACCCAATAACAAAAGTTGCAATCAATCTAAATAAATTAGTCTAGAATTGCGAGGTAACTTTGTATTATTATTACAGTTTTACAATATTTGAAGCTTGATTCTGTGACATCATCTACATCTTGCAAGCTATTATCGTACTGATCAAAATTCTCTTCATTTTCCGATATCCTTCTTTGCTTTTTTACTTTACTTATACCTAGCTATAGAGTCACAGTAATATACTGGTTGCTTTTTTCTATGCTTTTTCTCCTTACATACTGGAGGTGTTGTCATTTGAATATCACTCGTATCGTGTGAATATAGTAGCGGCTCGCTGTCATCCATCTGGTGCAATGCAGGTTGCCTCAGAAATTCCCTATGTACAGCGAAATGCTCCCCTAAGGCACCTGAAACACATAAGTTTTCTCATCATTGATGTCTCAAAATTATGTTTTTTCTTTGGGGGGGGGGGGACTCATCTAAAATTGACTTAGTTGAAGCCAGTAAAGAAAGCACAAGTCGCAAAGTACCTAAGCTCGCCCAAAGCAGAAGCAACGTATCGTGCCGATTCATATCCTATGTTGGAGAGCAAAGCTACCCCTACCGTTTCCAACCGCGTGCACACTATACGCATGATTTAGGATATAGCTAAGAAAAACTCTCATATGCATCATTCAGGCATATACTCGCGGTGTCCCACAGACTCATTCATACTGTGACGTCGCGCAAAACCCTAGGCGATATGTCTTTAAGAGCACAAAATATATTAACCCCGGGTCATTCGAACGAGCATTGAAATACTCTCTACGATCGCGAAATGGTTTGAAGGTAGTAAATAAACTAGAACAGTGTTTGTAGTTAAACCAGTTTCAAGGATGTATATTGTCTCAAAGAACCTAAATACAAGAATCTACTAATTATCTGACTCTAAAGCTAAGTTGATAATTCTACGGACTCGCGACTCTGACTGTCCTCCGGAGTGGCGGTGATGCTGCAAGACCTCTGCTGCTGGCGTTGAGGGCATGACCTTGAATGAAGGGATGTAGTATTTCCCAATCTTCCAGCAATATTGTTTGAAGGTTGCATTTGCAGATTCGTCAGATTCAAAAATATTGTACCAGGGTTATATAACCTTCGGAAAATTTTCCTGCAATATTGCTGTAAGGCATCATGTCCGTTTTTGGATTGCATTACCAAAAGACAATAACCATATTGTGGCAATATTGCTCGAATATTGTTTGTAATATTGCTCGAATATTGTTTGTAATATTGTGCCAATATTGTAAAATATAGGCGAAAAACACTATAGTTAAAAAAATTAAATAGGCTTTTTCAGGGACTCCCATGCCCTATTCGAGGCGGACTACCATCCGGATGATACTTCCCAAAATGGGCATGGGAGCCCTTGAAAAAGCTTATTTAATTATTTTAATTTGATGTATTTCGCCTATGTTTTACAATATTGCAAATAATCTTTGGGCAATATTGCCACAATATGCTTATTGTCTTTTGGAAATGCGATCCAAAAACGAACATGATGCCTTACATCAATATTGCAGGGAAATTTCTTAAAGGTTATTTAACCTTCGCACAATCTTTTTGAATCTGACGAATCTACAAATGCAACCTTAAGGAAATATTGCCGAAAGATTGACAATATTCTGATGCCTAAAACAAACAGAAATTAATATACAGACGTTGAACTTGAAAAGTACAAGATTAATTACAAAATAAATTTTACCTTTAATAACTTATAGAGATAGCATCTTATATCGTAATCCGTTAAAGTCTGGTATAGCAGTTTCGAATCTATATTTTTAACATAATGTTTAAATATTAATGCTGGTATCCTGGAAACTAGATATTTAATAACAGCTTGCAGTGTTATAATGTTGTTTATGTATCTGTACATATATATCACCTCTCTCCAATAACATTACTACTATATTGATTCTTTCCCTAACTGGTGTTAAAATACGTATGCAATATAGGCATTGTTACAAATGCGTTTTTATACGGAAATTCAATAATTTGGCTGATATTTGCTGAATCTTCCATGAATCCAAATAAGTTTTACTTTTATTGACGACATTTATTTTTAAATAACTTGAGCAAGGAATTTCATAAAGACTATTTGTTATTATCGGTTTTTCCCTAATTACACGTATTTATCCGTTTTGAATAAGTCGTATGAAGTTTACAGCAATTACAACTTGTTCATTATCTATCAATATACAGTTATTATTTGAGTCACCGCATTTTATTTTATAATTTTGCACATTTGTACTAAGATGTTAGTAAAATTATTGTCTAAAAGTGAACCTGCAAAATGCACCCAGGACATTTTTATAATTGTATCATTAATGTTATAATTTTGGTCATTTTTTACTGCATCTATTTCACCGCATCTGTGCATTAGCTGCTGCAATGGATGATTGCCTTTTCTTATTAAATTTTGTATCTGTCTTATAGAATTTTCAAATCGAAATGCTGAAAACTGCTTCAAATCTCCGTATTTTCGCACATCATCTACTAAATGTAGTAAATTGTGAATATTATAGAAGATATATTGTGCTTCATACAGATTTTCGAAATGTTGTACGAATGTTTTTAACAAATCTTCTGCGTATTTAAGGTACGGCTCTTTTTTGCTCAGTATAGGATTGCTTAGAATGGATATTGCAATATGTAAAGTTACTAAATTCAAATATATGTCAATTGATACAACATCTTTTAAAACAATAATAACAGTATATAAAAGAAACTGTCTGAGCTTTGTTGCTTTGAATTTCTTGATATAATATAACTTCAAGGTTTCCTAGCAAATTCATAAGGAATATTCACTTTTAATGATACTAATTTATTCGAGATATTATCTATTTTTGTTTGTTGTAATTTATGTGTAAACGTCGTAAATAACCAAAGTAGAAGTAATTTCCGGGAGTAACCTAAATAAATAAGGTGCATTGGGTCCAGAGGTACTCCTATTACGAGACCTAACCTTGGTATTTCATTTAAGATACTGTTCTTTCTTTGATATTCACCTATATACATGTTATCCCTGTTGAAAATATCAAGGTTGCTATTAACCTTGATATCAAGGTTAACGGTATCTTGATGAAACCTTGATTCAACCTTGATGCTACCTTGATTCAACCTTGATGGTGCAGTCATATATAAATCTTACCCTGGCGAAAAAATCACGTGATTTATCGCATGATTATTCGCGTGATAAATCACTCGATTTATCACGTGATTATTTAGCGTGATCACGTGATATATCACGTTAGAAATCACTCGGTAAATTTAAATATTTGTTTATATTGAAATAAATTGTTTATTTTCCATCTAAATAATTATAAAATAGTTGATGATATTGATAATTCACATAAATAATTCGCAATAGAATAGAAAAAAATTCCCTGACCAAGAGTTGAACCTCTGTCCTCCACTTGACAATCCAATGTCTTACTACCTGAGCTATTTGTGCTGTTGTAAGTTTCAAACACCTAATCTAATCATACACAAAAATATATTTATATTTATCACTTTATATAGTTTATATGGATACTGTAAGATAAATAATGGAAATTTCAAAAGTGTTTATATTATTATTATTAATATATGCTGTATGCGTATAATCTTCAAGTCTTGGTCAGGGATATTTTTTTTAATTTTATTGCGATTTATTTATATGAATTATCAATATCATCAAATATTTTATAATTATTCAGATGGAAAATAAACAATTTATTTAAATATAAACAAATATTTAAAGTTTACGAGTGATTTCTTACGTGATTTTACACGCGATATATCACGTGATAAAACACGCCAAATAATCACGTTTATTACGCGATTAGTCATGCTATTATTCACGTGATATTTTTCGCCAGGGGTGGACAGGTATATCATAATTCATATTCATTACATCGGAGTAGAAACAAAGACCCAAAATATGGCCAATTGTATATTATTGACAATGAAATCGCAAATAAATATAGAGCAAATAACCGGATTCAAACACATGATAATTTTTATGTACTTTTTTATCTTTAAACAATCCTTATGCAAAATCATATAAAATGATGTATGAAATAGAAAATGAAGGAAATATTAATGCTCATAACAATAATATAACACCTCGTTATTATCACGTGATAATCATACAAAGAATAAATCATACTTCGCAACATGAAATGAAGTTGCTGTTGTTATGTAGGAAATGATGGCGAACCTCCGTTTGACCGTAATATACGTATTTATCCCAAAACTGAAAAACCACAACAAATAAATATTCTCAGTAAACATCTTGACCCAATGACATATCCTTTGATATTTGCTTTTGGTCATCCAGGATGGTAACCTTATATAAAATGCACAAAAAAAGGATATAAAAATAATAATATATCAACACTACAGTTTTATTCATATAGATTAAGCATACGTGGTGATTTCAATCCTTATTTGAATTTGTAAAATTTATCACAACAATTCATTGTTGTTGTTTGGACAAGGATCGAAGGATGTCGATTATATTACTTACGTACTCACCAAGCACAATTAAGAAATGAAATGTATAAAGGATTAATGGATTACGTTTCCAATCGGGCAAATATTGATAATTCTTGAATTGGAAAAATGGTAATATTACCATCATCTTATATAGGTAGTCCTAAATCAATACAAAAAAAATTATTTAGATTCAATGACTTAACTACAAGTCAACAGATAACTAGATATTTTTATAACAATAACATGTAATCCAAATTGGAAGGAAATTCAAGAGAATTTATTACAGTATGAAAGCACAAGAGATCGTCCTGATTTAATCATAATAGTTTTCCATGAAAGAGTTAAAATTTTAAAAACCGAATTGTTAAAAAATAATATTTTTGGTAAAGTTAAAGGTTATGTTTACGTAATAGAATTTCAAAAAAGGGGATTACCACATATTCATATGTTATTATGGTTGCATACCAATGATAAATTTAGAGATACTGATCAAACAGATTCATCATAAGTGCTGAAATACCAAATAAAAATAAATATTTAAGATTATACAATATAGTAAAAAACAACATGATCTTTAAAATAAAACCTTTCTTAAAAGGTAAAAGGTAGGCAAGTATAAACTGGTTTTGATTTGCTATTAATTTTTCATTTAATGATGATATAATTTATTCAACTTTAAAGTTTTACATGAGATATTTTAATTTTAATTATTTACATTTACTTTTTACTCTCTCCTTTTCATTTTCATAATGTTTGTGTGTATTTTGTGTGTGATTGCATGTGTATTTGCGTAGTGTATACTTTTATTCATGTGTGTGTAATTCTTGTGTGTGTGTGTGTGTCAGTGTACTTGTTCGTGTGGTGTATTCTCTTCGCTCTTCGCTCTTCTTCTCTTCTCTCTTCATTTATATAGGGTTTCTTTTTTTATCTTCCTTCCTCTCTTCTTCTCTCTGTTTCTTCTCTGTCTTTTCCTTTTTTCTCCTCTTTTGTGCTGACGCTTGTCACATTCTTTATCTCTTCCTTTCCTTTCTCTTCTGCTTCTCCCTGCGTGTTCTTATTCTTTTTTGTTCCATTTCTTTCCTTTCTTGTTCTACTCTTTCTGACTCCTGCATTTTCACCTCTTTCTTCTCTATGTCCTTTTTTTCTTTTCTTACTGCATCCTCATCTCACACAGCATCGCTTCTTTCCAACTCTCTATTAACGGCTCTTTATCTGCTTCTTCTTCTGTGATCTTTTTTAGCCCTCCTTCTTTCCTGTTGCAATTGAACGATTCTTCTCTGATCTTAATCCTTTTGTATTCTAATCTTATCTTAAGTTTCTCACCTTTTCCGTCTTCTTTTCCTCTAACTCTCTTACCATCTTTATCAGGTGGAATCTGTCCTCCCTTTCCTTTAGGCTTAAGCCACTCGTCCAAAACATAAAAGTTTTCCTCTCTTGCCACCCATCTCCATTTCCATAATTTCCTTATGCCTTTAACCTCTTCAAAATCTATCCTCAGCATGTTTTCGTTAACCTTTTCTGTCTACCGCCCTTCTTCTCCTATTTTCTTTTTTATCCACTCTCTTACCTCTCTTACCTATCTGTCTCCAGTATAGTCCTTTCCTGATGAACAGCGACTTTTCGTGTCTCTTTCTTTCTTTCTTGTCTCTTTCTGGTTCTTCCTCACTTTCCTCTATTGTTGTTATCTTTTCCTTCCTTCCTTGTATGTCCTCTTCTGTCTCCTTGCTTTCCAATTTCTCTATTCTTTTTCTCAATTCTCTAATTTCCTCGTCCTTCATCTTGAGCTCTTTCCACCATTTCTCTTTTCTTCTTCTTTCCTCCTTGTTTTTTTCTAGCATCCAGATTTCCAGCTCCCGTATCCATTCTAGAGCCCATTCAAGTCACTCCTCCAGTTTTTTCGTTTCACTCATCTTCCTTTTTACTTCTTTCCTCTTTGTTTTCTTTCTCTCTTTATGGTTGTCTGTTTCTCAGCTTTCTAAGCTGTCCGTTTTTCTCTCCGCCTCGTTTTGCCACCTCCCCTCTTTTGCGCGTTCTTAAATTGCTTGTGCTTGACCCACCTGCTCCGCTCCTTGCGTTCCGTTTTCCTCTTCTTCTTTGTTCCGTTCCGCTCTTTTCCTTATCCATTTCATTTGTTGTGGTTTCCCTAGATTCTTCTGTCCTCCAGTTAGTTTCTCTTGCCATGTTCCTTCCGTTTTTGTATTTTCACACTCTTCCATTGTATGTTTTGCCGTCTCCATTTTTTCTCTACACATTCTGCATTTTCTGTTTTCTTCTTCTGTCCAGTATTTATTTGCTCTCATTTCATTCCCCAGTCTAAATCTTGCCTGCGTCTCTAGTTCTTTGTTTCTTTTTTTTCCTCCTTTTTTGACGTACTCTGGTGTTTCCCCGTAGCTCTCTATTACTTCCTTTATTTCTTTTCGTATTCTGATTTTTTCATTCCACTGCTGTCTCTCTATATCTTTGCTTATCTGTTCTAAATCGGGCCATACTGGTCCTTCTTCCATCTTTTCCATATATCCTTGGAGTGAGATTCCTCTACCTTCCAGATATTTTTTCCTAAAATTCGCGTCTTCTCTTACTCTCTGCTATCCTCTCGCCTCCTTCTGTAGCTCCTTTCAACATTCTTTTAAAAGCGTCCCTTCCTCTGCTGTCCTTAGTTTTTCTTCATATTTTAGCGCTCTTTTCCCTGCCTTAACCGCGATTCCTTCTCTTCTTGTTTCTAACATTAAAACGTGTCTTGGGGTGTTCCTATCTGCTTTTAATACCCATTTCATGTATTTGTCTTGAATCCTCTCTATTTCTTTATATGCTTTCCATCCCCACATTTCAGCTCCATACAATATCAGCGATTTTACCAGGCAGTCGAAGAGCTTCATCCTCAGGTGCCAGTTTTCTTTGAACAGCTTTTCCCCTATACCCCATATTTTCCCTAGTGCTGCGTTTGCCTTCCCTTTTACTTTCTTTATCTGTTCCTCTTCTTTATTGTTACATTTCAGCTCATACCCCAGGTATGTGAAACTTTTAACTTCCTCGATTTCTTTCCCAGATTTTTCGCGCCACGGAAGTTTCGAGGATAAGAACATAAGTGGGAGAAGAAAAAAAATTGAAAAGAAAAACATAACACAAAATTTTGGTCAGCTATAGAATGATAACGGATCGTTCATTTTTTACGAAACTTTTTTTAAATAAAAGTTCATTTAATGTCTTTGAAAGTAACATTGATTTGCCTAATAAAATAACGTATTTCAATAAGATATAAAAGTTTGAATATTTTGTAGAGGTTAGAAAACTCTATTTTAAAGAATATAAGGTTGTGGTGCGCCCGAGAGCGCGTATAGTACTCTAGTACTGATACTTGTCATCGGGGGCGCTACCGCGCCCCTTGATACACGGTCCCTGTGGATCACAAAATAAAAATTGTGTTTGTATGAATAAAGATGAAACACCTTGTACTAAAAATTTTCCTAAACCTTATGTCAATCAAACCCACTATAATCCTGATGGTTCTTACCGACTAAGAACAAATAATAATACTATTACGTTTTCAAAACATAGGATTGCAGATAATAGTTTTATCGTACCGTATTATCCATATTTATTATTACTTTTAGAATGTCATATTAATGTAGAAATATGTAGCACAATTAAAGCTATAAAATATTTGTTTAAATATTTTCATAACGGTCCTGATACAGCTCTTGTGAAATTTGCAAATGAACATAGTCCAGGTAATGAAGACAATGTAAAAAAAGTAACGATACATATAAATATGATGAAATATTACAACATCTCTCCACCAGATATGTATGTGCACCTGAAGCTATATATCGCATATGGAAATTTTTACTACATGAGCAATCTTATATAATTAAAAGATTAACTGTTCATGAAGAAGATGAACAATATGTTTATTATCAAGAAGGATGTGAACACGAAATGATTGATAAAAATGTCCATACTACATTGACATCTTGAATTAAATTAAATAAAGAAGATAAGAATGCAACGCCATATTTACATCACGAAATTCCGTACCATTATGTTTTTAATAAAAAAACAAAAAATGGAATAAAAGAAAAAAATTTATAAAACCTCTCATTAGTAGAATGTATTTTGTTTTGTAAATCCAAAAAAGCGTGAAGCATTTTTCCTACGACTTTTATTATTACATGTACGTGGTGCAAAATCATTGGCGGATATACGTACTGTAGATGGAATTATCTATGATAAATATAGAAATGCTTGTATATCAAGAGGTATTATTAGTACCGATGAAGAATGGAATAAATGTTTGGCAGGAGCTGCAGTATTCAAGTTTCCAAAATCAATGTGTGAATTATTTGCATACATTCTTGTATTTCAAAGAGCTATTAATTCGTTAGAATTATACGATAAATATAAATGTCACTTTATGGACCCAAAATTACCAAACATTCAAGCAGAACAAAGACCTTTGATAAACATAAAAAGTATTTTATTATTACATGGGTTGAGATTTAATGATTTCCATATATCTAGTATTGAATATAATTACTTTGAAGAATATGATAACAAATTACAAGTATGTAAAGATGGTGAAAATTTAGAAACATTAATTAATTCTTTGTCTACCGATAAAAAAAAAATTATGATCTGATCATTAATGCTACAATTAACAGTATAGGGAATAAATATTATTTTATCGATGGTCCCGGTGGTAGTGGTAAAAGTTATTTATATTACGTGATGATTATAGTATATTGTACAACTAGGGGAGAAAATTGGCTTTTTCTAGCGAGGGTGATGTTTTGACACTCGTGCTCAAAAAATCACCCGAGATTGACAAACACGATACTTATAGAATTATTGAATTCATTAACACCTAATGGATTGCCACCACATTAATTAATATTAAAAAAATGTGCAATAATTAGTTGCTTAAGAAATTTAGACATTGATGATGGTCTTTGTAATGGTACAAGATTGATGATTAAAGATATGAAACAATATGTTCTTACAGCAGAAATTGTTACTGGAAAATATTTCGGTTAACAAGTATTATTGCCTCGTATCGATTTAGCTCCATCACTAGATGAAATACCATTTGGTATGGTTAGAAGGCAATTTTCAATAAGACGTAGCTTATTGCTATGACAGTAAATAAATCTTAAGGCCATTTGTTTGACAAAGTTAGTTTATATTTATCCACTCCAGTATTTAGTCACGGTGTTTCATTACCAAGAACAACATCAAAAGAGAAATAAAAAATTTTTAAATGATGATCTGCATACAAAAATAATAAAAATATTACAGATACCGAATGTAAAAAACGAAATAAAAACTTACACAAAAAATTGTCTATTCTGAAATATTCAGAAATTAATTATATTAATTATAAAACATTACTAAAATTTAAAGTATCTTTTGATTGATTTAGTAATCGCTACTAATACAACAATACTACAGTATAAATTATATATTGATTTGCCGAGAACTCTGCACTATTAGTGCATTACTGAAATCTGCGTCGTCTCCACTAATAAGACATTACTCAAATTTAAATTATTTTTTGATTGGTCAAATAATCGCCACTAATTATACATTGCCAAAATTTAAATAATATATTGATTGGCTGAGGTATCACCATGAATAATACATTATTAAAACATTAATTTATATTAATTGGCTGAGTAATCGCTATTAATTACACCGGCACACAAAATAAAAAAAGATGTCTGTACAAAAAATCAGACCCATGTATCCTTATGTTTTTCGAGTCGCTGAATTCAAATCCGGTGTCAGTTTGACCCGATCACGTCAGGGTCAAGGTCATTTGGAGGTCAAATTAAGAAGAAACGGTTCAAAAAAATTAAAATGTCATATATCTATGTTTTTTAGGTCGCTGAATCCGAATCCGGGGTCAGTTTGGCCCTATCAGGTCAGGGTCAAGGTCAGTTCAAGGTCAAACTGAGAAGAAACGGTTCAAAAAAATTAAAATGCCATATATCTATGTTTTTTAGGTCGCTGAATCCGAATCCGGGGTCAGTTTGGCCCTATCACGTCAGGGTCAAGGTCAGTTCAAGGTCAAACTGAGAAGAAACGGTTCAAAAAAATTAAAATGCCATGTATCTATGTTTTTTAGGTCGCTGAATCCGAATCCGGGGTCAGTTTGGCCCTATCACGTCAGGGTCAAGGTCAGTTCAAGGTCAAACTGAGAAGAAACGTTTCAAAAAAATTGAAATGCCATATATTTATGTTTTTTTGGTCGCTAAATCCGAATCCGGGGTCGGTTTGACCCCATCACGTTAGGGTCAAGGCCAGTTCAAGGTCAAACTGAGAAGAAACAGTTTAAACCGATAAAAATGTTATATAAAACTTCCCAAAAACGGAAAAAGATACCAAAAATTGTAAAAAGTCTTATTCAAGAGATTTGATCACTTAATATCTTCCTTGTATACAGAGCAAAGTTGCTTTCGTTTATATTTTTTTCTTATTTTTTTTCCACTAGTTTAGTAACTGTCGATGTCTTTCTTTACTCCTTTTTTCTCTTGTAACGAACTCTTTTTTCTTCAAATGACCTATGCAATGGGTTTCTTTTTCTCTTTTTGTTATTTGCTTTAATGTCTCTCTTCAGCGTCCAGCAAAAATCTGCCATCATGTTGACATTCCATCTTCCTTGGTATCGATTCTCCAGTACATTTATATCTTGATGAAATCGTTCTCCCTGTTCTTCACTGACGCCTCCTAGATTAAGAGGAAAGTAATCAAGATGGAAATGTAAGAAATGCATTTTATAACTCATCAAGCAATCCAAATTTTTGAAATTCTCCAACATTTGTGCAACTAGTTCCTGATAGTTCTCACTCTTTTTATTTCCTAAAAAGTTCTCACGAACAGTTTTGAAACTTAAAAGAAGGTATTTTTGATGGTCCTCAAATTTGTACTCTATTTGAAGACGAAACATTTATTACAAAAATGAACGACACACAAAAAGCTGCATGGCAAATAATTAATTTTTTATATTTAGAGATTTCACTACGTTTAGTAGCCTTTTTCTTGACAGGATTTTCACTTTTGAAAAAACTTTTTGTTTTGAGAGATTTCACATCTTTTACAAAGCATATTCTTCTTGCTATTGCACTTCATTAAATCTTGATATATTCGATAGAAAACAAGCTACTATTGGTTCAGACATTGATGGCATCGCGCATATAATCGTATAGCAATATATGCATATATACGCATAGCATTACATGCATATGTCACCGAACCTAACTGCCGCCGACTTTACAAGGAAACTAGGGGTATTGGAGAACGCTATTAGAGAGTTCCCCGGGGAAATCGTGATCGGGAGCGCGAGGGCCACAAAATGGGGCATGCCGACGACGAACCCAAGAGGCAGAGCCATCCTCGAGATGGCAGCCAGGCTGAACTTGATAGTAGCGAACGAGGGTAATACCACTACCTACCGTAGAACAGGCTTTGGAGAATCAATACCGGATGTAACCTTCGCAAGCGAAATGACGACCCGCAATATAAGGGACTGGCACGTCACGGAAGAATATACAGCTAGCGACCACCAGTATATTCTATTCAATATCAACGAAGACCGTCAGACCAGTACAAGGAGAAATCACAGTCGAGCACCAAGATGGAACACCCGACGCATGAACCGAGAGACACTCGCGGTGATAACCCTACTGAAAAAGGGCACCTGATTATCACCTGATAATCACCTGATTTTCACCTGATAATTATGCCAAAACGTCAGGTGATAATCAGCTGATAATCAGCTGTATAATCATTTGAAATTTGAATGTTGTAATACACTCTTATCATTATCGATTGTTATTTTTATTTTATATTTGCAAAACAGTGCATAAAATTAAGTTTTACGCACACAGAATACAAAGGTAATACAATTTTTTATTGTGAAAAGCATTTTATTAGTTAAAATAAATTACATTTTTAAGAAGGTAGAAAAAACATTATTTTTTTTTATCATAGTTTTATATGAAAAGGAAATTTAAGCAGTCCTTCTTCTTTTTTTAAGCTTCTTTAAATAAATCTTCCGTTCATCTCTTATTACACAAGTATTTTTGTACCTTTTATGTAGTTTAAGAAAATCTTTAAATACGCCTGTAAATGTAAATAATAATTAATCATAAATTGACAATGCATATGCGCGTGTGCGTGTGCGTGTGTGTGGGTGCGTATTCGTGTTCGTGTGTGTGTGCGTGTGTGTGTGTGGTGTGTGCATGAGCGTGGTTTGCGTGTGCGTGGTGTGTGTACGTGTGCTTGTGTGCGTGTTTGCGTGTGCGTGGGTGCATATGTGCGTGTGTGTGTGAGAGTAATATACGTACTTAAGTATAAGTCCAATTTTCGAGGTGAACAAACCTTTAGCTCAGCTCCTCTAGGCATGTTTTTTTTTGCTTTTTTTAAATCAAGGCATCGGTATGTTAATATGCTCTTTCTCCAAAGATAACCTGCTAGATCTCTTAAGAAAAGCGTGTATTTAAGGCTCTTCGATAAGCGCCATGAGTCAGTTCCAACAGTAATATTTTCACCAAGGTAAATCTGAAAAGTCCAGATAATAATTTACATCTCAATTAGAAGTGCTGTGAGTTATTAATACTTATTTTAATATATATATATATATATATATATATATATATATATATATATATATATATATATATATAATATTATACATACGTTATCATCATCAACGCTTTCGTATCTCGCATGGTGCTCTGCAATATTTGGCTTCATATCAATTTTCTCTTGTATGTGTACAAATATTTACACTCAACTTCCTCATCAGCTTCTGAAAAATGTAGAAAATAAATGTTTTGCAAAAATTACATATCAAGTATTAAATATTAAGTAGATAAAAAATATTTAACTACCACTGCTTGTAGATGATGACTCTCCATCAGATTCATTCGACTCGTCTCGGTCACTTGGTATATTATTTGGATTAGGCGGACTCAAATTTCTGCCATTGTTCCGTGTTTCATTGGCTGGGAAATTAGATGGTGTATTTGGAATAAGCGGACTCAAATTTATGTCATTGTTCTGTGTTTCATTGGCTGGCGAATTAGGTGGTGATATCAAATGATTTCTTCCATCATTTTCCTGTGTAATATTAGCTAAGACATTTTGCGATGATTTTGAATGACTACTTTTGCCATTTTCCTTTGTATTATCAGCTGGGAAGTTATGTGATGATTCTAAATAACTAGCTTGATTTGTTACATCCTGCAATGATAATTTTTTTTGTAGCCTGCAAACGAGCAAATCTCTTTCGGACTGCTGATTTTAGTGTTGCACATTGTGAAGATTGTGGCGAATCAGTCTCTGATGGAGAAACTTCTCTCAAACGTGCCAATCTTTTTCGAAATTCTTGTCTTTCTACGGATGATGTTGTAGAGGCATCAGATCCGTTAGGACTATTAAGAGCAGTAGACGAGTTTTCACTTAATGAACGAAGTGTTAAAGTTTGGTTCTGTATACTCTTTAAAGGAGTACAAATTTCTTGTGGCTTTGCAAATATTTTTCTTGCTTTTTGCGCTGGTTGTGCAGTCCGATTATCATGTGCAAGGCTTGAAAGACTTAGATTGCTACTCGACAAAATAGGTTTTCATCGTCTGAACATCGTCTACAGGGTGTCACGAGTATTTCACCAGATATTCATACTTTACCGAATTCTAACCCTCGTAGACGATGTCCCGTCGAACAGAGGGTCTCTCTGGACACCTGGACATCGTCTACAGGGTGTCACGAGTATTTCGCCGTATTTCATACTTTAACGAAATCTCACCCTCGAAGACTATCTCTCGCCGACGTGGGGGCTATTTTTACTCCCGGAGAACATCTATAGGAAATTACGTTTTAATTTCTGAACGTTCTTAGTGCTATCTTCCTTGTAGATTTCACAATTATCACGGTTTGCATACACACAGCCATCCGCGCGGACATTTTCTAAAACGTATGAGACGAACTCCAAATACGTTTCTATGAAATGTTAGCGAAACCGAAAATTTCACTATTACAAAGGTTTTTTTCGAAAGAAGCCAAAAAAATCATACTGTTCAATAGTTAATGTGATAAATAACGTTTAATTTTAAAATACTATTGTTACAAATTATTTATATTTATATTAATATGTATTGTTATTTTCCTGGGTGTGTTTATTTGCTGAAACAAAAAAGTAAAATATTATATTTTAGATATTATGCAGGTTTAAGAACAAAAATGCAAGAACAATATTTGATGAAATAAATATGTTTAGTTATTAAATTAACAAAAACTTTGTGTTCCGCGGTAACCTACTTAATAACAAACATTTAATTAAGGGATTTACCTTTTTTTATAGCGCTGATGACTGAGGCGAGTTCCTCAGTTACGTAATCTCCGACTTTTTTCACTCTGTCTCGTAACTCATCACGATCAATTTCTTTCTTCGATTTCTGCTTCTTTCTTAAGATAACATACTTTAAGCATCCTGCAAACGGAAATAAATAATATTATAAGTATGTGGTATCACTTATTTAGGTTTTCAAAAAATACGGTGTGCAATATGAGGAGAAAACCTATTTCGAATTAACGGGATGTCGTCCCAAAAACACTGTTTTGTATTATATAATACTTTTTAAATAAAGCTTGCAAATGAAAAACCGAGTCGATCGGATTTTCTGTTTTTCTTAGCGGATTTGCGAAGCTCTTGGCCGACATCACCTTAAGGGGAAATTTTTTCAGCCCTCGTGTCTCGATATACGTATCTCGGCGTTAAGAAGAGTCAGCTTAGCAAGAAGTGTGTTAACATTTTTTTAATAAATATCTATTATTACTTAACCAAAATTTGGGCCATATAAGGAATGACATGCTGCATCAGGTACTTGTGTCAGTAATGTGATCAGAGGTAAAGAATTCTTTTGTGCTCTTGTCGATAATAATTACATTGTAGCACTAGTGCGGGAATGTTCTATTTTGCGCGCTACTCCCTGGAAGAAACGTTAACGGGTTTCCAGTTGGAAATAAGCGAGACCTGTTCCAATGTTTACAGTTTCGGTTAATAATTTACCTATACAGAGAAATTACTTCAAATACGTTAACAGGCTAATTAACATATTTTCAGCTAAAAACCAGCCATAAACCTGCATTGCATATTAGCTAACGTTTTTAACTACTTTTTAATAAGTTAACGGGCGAAGCTCGTTGACGCTCTATCAGGGGTGTAGGAAATGCCACAACATGATAAATAATAGTTTTTTGCAAATTTCAAACGTTCACAAAGAAAATAACACACGATCTATCAAATTAAAACACAAAAACATTGAGTGCATGGACCCAAGTATGCTTATTAACTTAATATAAAAATTATTCAATAAGCGAAGCACCAATAGGTACATAAAACTTAAGACTCCGACATCTTTGTAAGCATAAGAGATACAAGTTTGTAATTAACTATATTTATATTGCATAATGGTCCAAAAATATCTTAAGCTTATCATTATTTACAGTTACGATGTACAATCAATGGGTTATGCTCGATAATGATAACGTTAATCTAAACGCAAATGAAGCAAGGGCAGATGTTGAATTTTTGCGTGAGAATCTTCAACAGAATCCTGGAGCAGGTACCAGCAAAAATAGTTTATTATGATACAAGTAGCGTAAGTGACACCTTCTGGCACGGCGATTTTCCGTGCTCGAAAATGTCATTGGAGACATGTGTATCGTACCATATTTTATAGTAGTGCCTGAGTAGTATATAGGCAGTTATGGCGAGATACAACAAATGACGTCATCACTGACGCATCCTTATCTTATCATGTAAACAAGTCAAAAAGATAAGGTGTCATGTTTATACACGTGTAATTAAGATAAAGATATCATGTTTACATAAACAAACAAGATATCTTTACCACAATAATAAACAATGACGGTACTTTACAAGTAATAAAGAAATGGTCAAGGTCGCATACCAATAGTTATAAATACATATTTTGTTTATTGCAAACAAACCATTAAGATAAATCTTAACGTTTTGTATACTTTACACGAACATACGTATTTATAATTATTGGTATGCGACCTTGACCATTACTTTGTAAAAAATTAACATAGCTTATCATGTAAATAATCAATTAAGATACCTTATCTTATAAATAAACAATTAAGATAGCTTATCTTGTAAATAATATATAAAATAATGATGCGACAGTGACGACGTCATTTTTTTGTGTTTTGCCATAACAGTTAAATATGACAATCATAAAAAGCAGATGAGAAAGAGAGAGGGAGAGAGGAGATCCGAGTACAGCTGTGTTTGTGCTATGTGACGTCAGTCCGAGAACTTGCAATGGTATCAGCTGATGTAGTATAGCGCACACCACAGAAAAAACGTAGCATACTCTCTCTCTTCCTCTCCCTCTCTCGGCCTTTCTCTCTCTCTCTCTCTCTCTCCTCTTTTTCTTTCCTCCTCTCCATGACGATGAGAAATCACTGTATTGCGAATACTCTCTACCTCTCTCTCTCTTTCTCTCTTTCTCTCTTGCTCAATCGTTTAAAATAAAATACTATTATTATTATTTTATTAAAATATTATAAATATTATTATTTTTAAAAAATTATTGGATATAGAATATAAATTTTTACCTTTTTTTATATGTCGACTAAATTGATGTATTATTATGTTCACTATAGTTTTTATTGTCACTTAAAACTACACTTATTTTAATCCTTCAAAATTACATTTATTTTAATCCTTAAAAACTACATTTATTTTAATCCTTAAAAACTACATTGATTTTAATATTTTTTAATTGATAACGTCGATGTAATCATCCCCCGAGCACTGTTCTAATTTTATAACTATACTCGCGTGCTCGTAGGCCTCAAATTCAATATCGCATGACTCCTCTTTTATGGCTTTTTTCTCCTTCTCGTGAGCCTCGTCCTCTGAGGAGTACGCCAAATGAAAGTCTTCTAGCTCTTCCTCCTGAGCTTCCGAAGACATTGTTCGTTGCAACTCCATCATTTCGATGTCTGCTGAACATGAAAAGTCATCACATGCGCTAGCAGTTGAAAGATGCAGCGGAGGCTGCTCCTTGCCTCCCGGAGTTATTTCTTTCTTCACCGCAGGCAACATTTCGAAGTGAGACTCGTGTACAGCAGTAGCAGCAGCAGATGAAAAAGGTAGTGACGGATGCTCCTCAGCTTCCCATGGCATTTCTATTTTTACAGCCAACATTTCACTCTCACGTGCTTCGGATGATAGAGACGGCGGCGGCGATGGCTACTTTCTATATTTCGTGTTTTCAGACGGTGTCGACGATGGAGATGCCGGTGAAATATACGCACAACTACTCGTCGAGCCACACATCACACACAAATATCCCATTGAAGGCGGCAACGGTGGAGGCGCTGACGATGCTGCTGTTGCTGCTGAGCATTTATGCTTTCTGCTGCACTTAGTGCACAGCAGAAATCGGCACCTATCACAGATCGTTCAGACCGTTTGCCTCGTTTTCATGTAAAACAAGGCCGAGCAATCATCGCACTTGTCACCCACGTCCATACAATCGAAGCGATTCTTGACGCTGTTTTTTTCTTTATTCATCTGGATGATATTATTCATCCTTGCTTCCTCTTTCACTAGCGCCGGTCTTGCTCGTCCGCGTAAATCGTGATCGTGATTGTACGCCTCGCGGTGCTTTACTATAAGTCTGCTAGACCGATCTAGCTTCACTTGTAATTCCTCGATTTTGATTCTGTACTTTAGAATTTTTGCGCGTGAAGATAACAGTTGAAGAGACATCTTGCACCGGTGACTGCTCGATGGAGACTGATGATGTATAAGAGATCAGTCATCTACCAGTCCCGTATAATTCCGAACTTGATATTTAAGCTTTGGCGATAAGGGCACGTGTGCGTCGAAAATCGGCCGCTTCATCCTCACATCCGATACTCTTGCGACTAGCGAGAATCATAAAGGATGTTTAGACAATTCAGGGCTCGGCTTGACTCGAGAGAGAGAAACCTTTGCTTATCGCAGGATGGTTCGTCTCATGGCAAATCTTAATTGAGCACGTTGCAGATTTGAAGACCGTTGGCTTCGTAAAAACTTTTTTTATTTTTTCAGATGAGAGAATAACGTCTTGATTTTATACAATATGCAAGATGAGTCCTGGTTATCACAGGATGTAGCGTCGAATTTTTTATGCAAGTGTAATCCTGTTACCTTAGTGGTAAAAATAACTTGCTATCGTTTTCAAACTTATTTGCGAGCGTAGTATTTATCACAGGATGCGGCGTCTTCTTTTCACATAAATAAATTTTCATACAAAATCAAACAGGATGTCTCATATGGAAAATTTCATTTGATACATGACATATCAAATGCATCCAAGTGAAATCCCCTCTACCCTTGATTTTTTAAGAATATATAAGGCTCGCAGTGACCACCTCATGATTGTAGTAGTCATGAGGATTGCAGAGCAGCAGCAAGTAGTCATGGAGCCCTTATACAATCAAGCTGAAGAGGGAATACGCAGTGCATTCCTACGCATCGTGCTAAGACTCTCTAACGAAAGTGTTTTAATACGACGTCGATGTAATTTGTTCTGGCGACGTCGTGTAAGGCGTATGGGCGCTGTAGAGCTGAAGAGAGAATTTTGGAAATTGCTACGGTGCTGCGGACCTCGAAAAATATCGGTACTGTACTCAACCGTTTTTCGCAAATCAACCTTCGCGGTTAGATACGCAGCAGAGTTTGCCATCAGCCAAAAAATTAATCATCTATCTGTACTGCATCGTTTGATGGATGAATACGAGGAAAATAACGGTAAGTTTATTAGTATTTTTAACGATTTTTACAAGAAAATATATCCTGACAGTGTCGCGTATTGACTTCACGCTAAGGATGACGGTTCGATCCCAACTGAAGTCAAAATTTTTTACGATCATTTTTTACTTTTATTATTATTTATATTCTACATAGTATTATTTTAAAAAAATTTTAACATTTATTTTCGGGTTATCCATACCGATTTTATTTTGAAAAAATGTCTGTTCAAGTGTACATCCATGCTACGGATTGAAGTTCGATCCCAGACAAAGTGAAAATTTTTTTTATTTTTTTTTACTTTTGTATTATTTGCATATTGCGTTATTGCGTTAAAAAATTTTATAAAATGCTTTTTAGTGAAAATTAATTAAAAATTAGTTTTTTAAATGTGTGTACGCCTTTCTATACACGCTGCAAGTTAACGCTGCGTCTAGAAAAAATGTGCCTATATTTTTATTCTTTGTTTCAGCTTTTGAAAGATTACTTGCTGATTTAAGTAGCGAAGAGGATGAAGACGACGACGACGACGACGACGACGACGACGACGACGACGACGACAAACAAGAACAGCAGCAGCAGCAGTATGGATTCAATCAAGGTCGAGAAGATCAGCAACAATTGGAGCAGCCTCAGCAAGCGGCGCTTATAGATGTCGATGTACGGCGGCAGCAGCAGCAGCAAGCTGATGATATACAAGACCGTTTGAAAATGCAGTTGAAGGGCAAGTTCAGATAGATGACGATGATGATGAGGTTGCGGACGAGGAGGCTGCTATCAATGATAGCGATGCTGAAGACGATGGAGCTTTATCAAACATCGATCATGCTAGCCACCTGTAGGGAGCCTAATATGGCAGTAACATCAGTGTTAAACAAATTGGCGACACAGGCATACGCAGAAATTTCAAGTATGGAAGAATACGATAGCAATCGACATGCTGTGAGGAGACAGCAAATTATTGACTTTATGTCAGGCGATATAGAGGACCGTGAACGCGGATACACTATTTTTGAAGGAGAAAGAGTGCGTTATGGATTTTTCGACCAGGACATTGTGAGAGATCGCCAAATAAATGAACGTAAGTAGCATATACATATTTTTTCGTAAAAATTTATATTTATTTTATAAAAATTTTTCAAGTTATTCGGCGCAGTGGAGATTCTTTCGGTAATCTACCGAGTGAAATACTCAGAGAGATAGGTCGTATGATATACGTGAGAAGAGCTCAAGAAATCAGGTGGCTTTATGACGTTTGTAACGACCAAAATTCTATTATTTACGAAGAGTCTGATTTACCAGAACTATTCTCACGTTTAGGAGAAAGCTTTGCTGGGCCACCGGAGCCATAACAAATTTTAAAAATACAAAAAATGTATGAAATTTGTTTACATGTGTTTTTAATTTATTTTTAATAAAATTTCAGAAAACGAAAATTTTAGCTCGTCTTCTTCTTGTTCATCAGTCTACCCCTTAACTATATCACAATCTTTTAGTAGCAACAGCACTATAGGATCGTCAAATTACGCGGCTGACGAAAGCGACATAGCAACGCAAATCGGATGCGGGATTAATGAGTCACCATCATCAGCCATTGATTCTTCTGACAGCGATGCCATGGAGGAGGAGGAGGAGTCGGTGGAGACTGAAAAAGAAGAGGAGGAGGAAGAAGAAATCGTCAATGGCGAAGCGGAGCAGGGGAAGACGGTTGAAGAAGAGGAGAAGGGTCATAGAGATGACAAAGAAATGGATGTCGAGCAAAATGACGATATTCGGCCGCCTGGTGAGCGTTTTATTATACATGGTCATGAGACTCA
The DNA here is from genome assembly GCF_009193385.2 of Nasonia vitripennis. Lineage (NCBI taxonomy): Eukaryota > Metazoa > Arthropoda > Insecta > Hymenoptera > Pteromalidae > Nasonia > Nasonia vitripennis. Next base: position 259,873 of record NW_022279781.1, read on the forward strand.
TTATGTAGCCAAGTATAGATTGGATGGCAGGCGACTTTTGTTAAAAATACGTTCTCCACCAGAGGAAAATATTAATCCTATCATTTGGTTGGAATTAGCAATACGCGATATTTATACATATTTAATTTCTTTAACTAATCAAAACGATATGATCGGTATTTCTATTAGAAGTGTTAATTTCGCACGTGGTCCGGGCGGTTTATCTTTACGTTCAGTCAACAACTTTCTTTACAATGATCTATGGGTATTAATTAGTGGATTATCGCAAAGTAATGCTGATTTTGAAATAGACGAGAGTTTTATATTAACCGTAACATTAGTTAACGTACCGATCGGTGAGCGAGGTAAAAAGTTAAGTATCAATTCAGTAAGTAAGAGATCAATTGTTTCTATTTGTAACAACGATAACCTATGCTTATCTAGAGCTCTAGTTGTGGGAGAGGCATTCATATCCTATCAAAAATCCGATAGGCCCGAGGAGCGTGAAATTTGGAAACCTGTTAGAGACGGAAGACGATGTCTGCAAAAAATTCGTGCTAATCTTTTGCTTGTTACCGCAAACGTAGCGATCCCTTTAAACGGTTGTGGAATACCCGAGATAGAGGCATTTCAACATTATTATGCAGAGCGGAATATTGCAATTATAATTTATGATAGCGCATCTTTCGGAAACGGTGAGCCGCCTTTTTATGATGGTAGGCGAATGTTAAATGACGTTTCATATGATATAATATATCTTTTATACGATGCTCGCTCAAGACATTTTGATACAATATTAAACTTGACCGGTGCAGCTGGTAACAGATTTTTCTGCGATCATTGTAACAGGAGTTATCGTTACGTAGATGAACACAGGTGTACAGCGAAATGCTCTATGTGCTTTTGTACACCGCCGTGCAATTCCGACGTTGATTTAATAAAATGTAATGATTGCAACCGAGATTTTTTAGTCCGGGTATGTTTTGAAAACCATAAAAACGACGGTTCGTATAAAAAGAAAAACAAAAAAGTATGTGACATTGTAAAAGTATGTACAAAGTGTTGTAAACGAATTAATCTTTTCAAATCGAAGCATGAATGTGGTATTAATTGGTGTAATTTATGTCACAAAAAACATAACGTATGTTACATTCAACCTATCGGGCGTGAAATTAACGTTAGTAATATTCGAAAAACTCCTAAGAAGAAGAAGAACTTATTCATTTTCTATGATTTTGAGACTCGTCAAGATTCCTCTTACCGAGCTCATGAGTCTATAAAAATTCATGTCCCAAATCTGTGTATCGTGCAGCAGGTTTGTGATGATAGTATGTTAGAGCAAAATATGAATGTACTTTGTCATACGTGTGGGGTACGTGAATATATATTTTGAGACGACCCTGTGAGAGAATTGGTGGGATTGACTGTTCGCGAAAAAACATCGTTCGGTCAAATTATTTGCATTGCTCACAACTCGCGCGGATTCGATGCGCAATTTATTTTGCGAGAAATCGTTGAAAATACAAAAATAGTACCGAATGTAATTTTGAACGGTCAAAATATAATTATGCTTCTATCCGGACAAACGAAATTTATTGACAGTTTAAACTATTTTCATATGAAGTTGAGTGCTCTTCCTCAAGCTTTTGCTCTACCTCCAGCTAGTAAAAAGGGTTATTTTCCGCATATTTTTAATACACTAGATAATCAAAATTATACTGGCCCCTTACCTGATGCAGCTTTCTACGCGCCTAATTCGATGTCCGCAGCAGAGCGAGAAACATTTTTTGCTTGGTATGAGGAGAATCGCTATACTTATGAATTTGATTTCAAACGAGAAATAGTCGAATATTGCCGTATGGATGTAGAAATTTTAAGACTTTCGTGTATGGCATTTCGGAAAATTTTCATTAAATGTGGCAATACTTGTCCGTTTACAGAAGCTACGACAATAGCTTCAACATGCTCTGTTGTATACAGAAAAATTTCTTACGCGAAAAGACTATAGGTATTATTCCTACAGTCGGATATCGTCGTGCTGATAAGCATTCGCAAAAATCATTACAATGGTTAGTACAGTGTGAACGTGAGATTGGTCGTGAAATCGTGCACGCCGGGAGAGCGCGTGAATTTATGCTACCTGAAGGATTTCGTGTGGATGGATTTTTGTCGCCTGAAAACGCGAATGATGATAATAATAAAGGTGTTGTCTTTGAATACCAAGGGTGTTACACGCACGGTTGTCCAATTTGTTTCGATAGAAAAAGGGATAAAACAATGGCTTACGGAAAAACTATGGATGAAGCTTATGAAAATACTTGTCTAAAAATAGAAAAAATAAAATCTTTAGGATACGAGGTTCAAGAGATGTGGGAATGTACTTTTGATCGAATAAAATCCGAAAATCGGGAAATCAACGATTATGTAACGCATCATCCACTTATGATTCGTGTAACGTTGAATCCTCGCGATGCTTTTTTTGGAGGAAGAACTGAGAATATAGTTACTGCGTATACGATAGGTAATAATGAAAAATTCAATATACAGATATATGCTCTCTTTATCCGTACGTATGCAAGAGAGGAAAGTTTCCTGTAGGACATCCGCGAATTTTTATTGATAGAGAGTGCGACGAATTAACACATGGGGAAAATAACAACCTAAATGATATCGAGGGCTTAGTTAAATGTAGCATTTTACCACCACGTAATTTACACATTCCTCTATTACCAATTAAAATGCACGGGCGGCTTCTTTTTGCTCTCTGTCGTACTTGTTGTGAAGAAATGCAGCAGTCGGATTGCGATCACGAGGACCCAAAAATGCGGGAATTCACGGGTACTTGGGTTGTCGATGAGTTGCGTAAAGCTGTAGAACTCGGCTATAGTGTTACGAAAATTTACATAGTTTGGCACTATAACACGGTATAATCAAGTTAACAGTACCGGTGGTCTTTTTGCTGAATATGTAAATACATTTTTAAAAATCAAACAAGAGGCTAGCGGTTGGCCCTCGTGGTACACGGATGAAACAACGAAATTACAATATATAGAACAGTAAAAACGTGATGAGGGTATAACTTTGGATAAAAATAACATAGACAAAAATGCAGGTTTACGCGCAGTTGCTAAACTGTGTTTAAATTCGTTTTGGGGTAAGTTTGGACAACGAAGTAATTTGAAGCAAACTGAAGTAGTAAAATCACGCGAATCACTTTTAAAACTTCTTACCTGTCCTGAGAGAGAGGTTAATGATTTACTAGTAATAAACGATGAGATACTATACGTAAATTGGCAATACAGAGATGAAGCTGTAACACCTGCACCGCATACTAGTGTTGTAATTGCGGCGTACACTACAGCACAAGCACGCCTAAAACTATACGAATACTTGGAAAACTTAGGTAACCGTGTTCTTTATTACGACACAGATTCATGTATATTTATTTCGCATAATGATGCCCCGGATGAGTATCAACTTTTTATCGGTTCCAAATTAGGAGATATGACAGATGAGCTTTGTGGATATGGTGAGAATACTTATATAGATAATTTTGTTTCGGGTGGTCCAAAGTTTTACACTTACACAGTTATAAGCCTTAATATAAATGATAAAATTGAATGTTGCAAAGTAAAGGGCATTTCCTTAAATTTTTCGAATGGTATAAAAATTAATTTTGATAGCATTAAGAATTTAGTTAACGATGCGTTTACAATCGAAGATCATGAATCTGAAAAGATGAATGATGAATGTAATAAAATACACTTGAAATTCAAAGACGAACTAGAACATATGAAGTTGTAACGCGCGACGAGTCAAAGACATGCTGCGTAGTATTAAAAAAACGACGATACCTAACATCGCGTAGGTTTACCTTCTGGTTATAGGAATATTTAATTTCTGTATAGTAATGTTATATATTGATATTGATAATAATAAAAAAATTTAAATAATTTATATTATTTATTTATTTCTAATATATAAAGTACCTCATTCATCCTGCTACACTCAGTCATCGTTGAGACCACTGTTGCTGCTGCTGCTGCTGATTTTGTAAACTAAGCTTATTTCAACGCTTAACTTAGCTTATTTGACGCGATACTTAGCTTATTTGAGCAGCGGTCATTAGTTTGAACAGTGGTCATTAGCTGATGGTTCAGCACACGTTTAATAAGCTTATTTTTACGTGTGCCGCGCCGCGCCGCCGCTTCCACCGTCCGCCCGCGTGCCATAAGCTTATTTTAAGGTAAATCTCTCGTGTGTGTGTGTATGTGTGAGTACTCGGCGAAATGGATATGCGATTCAAACATCCGTTTACGTGTATCGTTAGCGGACCCACAGGATGTGGTAAAACAGTTTTTGTCAAAAGGTTTCTTCGACATCTTCCACTCATGTGCAGTGTAACTTTTGATCGGATATTACTCTATTATGCCGAGTGGCAGTCTACGTATGAGACAGACTTTGTTCCAGGAGGCATAAGTAGGGAGAGTAGAAAAAAATTGTTGAATTTCACGAGGGATTACCTCAGCCTTCAGATTATTCTCAAGACAATGAAAAGAAAAAATTATTAATTATCGATGATTTAATGAGAGAATCTTCGAATAACATTATTCTCGATTTATTTACAAAGGGAAGTCATCATAAGAATTTAAGTGTGATTTTTATTACACAAAATCTTTTTCACAAAGGAGCTGGTCAATGCTCTCATTAAATGCAAATTACCTCGTTATTTTTAAAAATCCACGTGATCGTTCGCAAATACAATATCTAGCGCGTCAAGTCTATCCCGAAGATCCAAAATTTTTACAAGAAGCGTATCTCGGTAGTACGTCAACTGCTCATGGCTATCTTTTGTTGGATTTGAAACAGTCGACCGAGGATGAATTTCGTTTCCGTACCTCTGTTTTTCCCGATGATAAATTGAGTTACGCATATGTACCGAAGAAGAAGAATAAGAAATTCCGATAAAAGTAGAGGATTCTATGATTAAAGCTTCAGTCTGATTGAAACAATGGCAGTGAGAGGAGCGTCTGCGAGAACCGATAGTCGTAGACAGCGTAGGAGACAGCGTGGAGGTGGTTGTGGTGGTGCTGCTACTACTGAAGAAGAAGATACAAGGAGTGGATGCCTACCAAAGCATTTTACAAAAAAGTGTGTTGCAGTATTGAATGCTCTTTGTCATGCAGATAGTCAACAGCGCTTAGCACTGTTACGTGTAGCTGATAAAAAACTCATTAAAAGCATATGCGAGTGCGTGTTAAATGTATTGCGCGGAGTCGTTAAAATAAAAAATCTCACAAGTCAAAGTTAAAAAAACATAAAAGTGTTTTGAGAAAATTATTAAATAAATCCAGTAGTAATAACAGTGAAAAAGAGTGGAAAAAAAAGAAACGCGTCCTTATTCAAAACGGTGGTGCTTTTTTACCAATGTTACTTGCACCAATTATAGATGCACTTGTGTCAAAAATATTTGGAGTCTCTGGAAATTAAAATATGGAGCACGCTCGTAAAATGGTCATTGTACCAGAGGAAACATACGAGAGAGTAACGAAGCAACAGCATCAACAACAACAACATATAGTAGAAGAGTCGAGTAATGCTTTAGAGCCAACGATATAGACAAAGGGTGATAATTTAAGTCGTCTCGATGCTGAGATGCACGATATACTTTTTTCAAAAAGTATCACCGATGAACGTGAAAAATGTCAAAAATATTTACAAATTTTAAGAAGATATCTTCATTTAAAAAATTTGGAACGTCAGGTACTTTTATCAGATGCAAATATACTTGATGTAGAGCATGAAAAAGAAGATATATCGAGTCCATTGCCCGATGAAGCAATACTTGCAAGCATTTCCAAGGGTTATGTGAGAAAAGCAAGTTTATTGCTTCAACATTGGAAATCAGCATCGCATCGTATTAAATGGGATAATTCAGGTACAGTTAGCATTGATGATAAAGCTATACCACACTCAAATATTATAGATTTACTAGAAGACGTGGTACGGAGTAGACCTGTTGAAGAACCTGTAGGAAGATTTCAATTAGCTAATTTTATAGCAACAACTGACACTCCATCCAAATTAATAAGTAATCCAGAGATGATAAAAATTAGTGAAAGTTTGAAACGTGTATTAAACAAAATTCCTTCAACCAAGAGAAATAATTCCGAGAGCGTTCAGACTTTGGAACAAGGTACTAGACTCGCGGCCGCACAACGCTATAGTGCACGTTTGAATATGAAAAAATCCATACCGCGAAAAGAGACGGCAAGTGGTTGACTTATAAAATTTATCATATCTTATGAAAATCAATACTTTGACACTAGACACGAGACTGGATACGCTGGTGCACGTAATCTGTTACGAATCAATGGTAAAAATAAGAAGAAGAAGAAAAGCGAATTTAATGAGTGGTTAAGTAATCAAGATGCATACACACTACACAAACCTATTAGACGAAAATTTCCTAGATTGATGTACAATGTCACTAATGTGGATGATTGTTGGGAAATGGATTTGTGTGACATGCAATCTCTCAAAACATATAACGATAATTTTGCGTATTTACTTGTAGTTATAGATATTCTCTGCAAATATGCTTGGGTCAAGCCTTTACGTGACAAAAGTACAAAAAGTGTTGTAGCTGCTTTCGATAAAATCTTAAAAAGAGCCGATGGGCGACGCCCAATTCTTATACAAACTGATCGAGGCAAAGAGTTTGTCGGATCAGATTTTCAAAATTATTTAAAACAACACAAGATTAATTTTCGAGTGGCACGTAATCCCGATGTTAAAGCAGCCGTCGTCGAGCGTCTAAATCGCACGCTCAAAAAACGTATGTTCAGATATTTTACTCACAAAAATACTCATAGGTATATCGATGTTATTGAAAATATCGTTTACGCGTATAATCACACTATACATAGTGGTACTAAAATGGTTCCGGCAGTTGTAAATATTCGTAATGCAGTTGTGGCAAGAAAAAATTTAGAAAAAAGAGCTCTTAGTCAGAGAAAAAAGTCTAGAGCACATATATACAGCGTGGGTGACCATGTTCGCATCAGTCGGTTGAAAGGCACCTTCGATAAAGGTTACGAAAAGAATTACAGTGAAGAGATCTTTAAGATTACCCGTGTCTCACGTCGTCAAAATCTCTTCATCTATGAATTGACTGATTTAGAAGGTGAAATAATCGACGGATTTTTTTATCCCTAAGAACTAGCTCGAGTTGGCGATGATCGTTTGTCACAAAATAAGGAATTCAAAGTGGAACGTGTGATCAAGAGTAGGGGACGTGGTGTAAAAACAAGTTTTTGTAAAGTGGCTTGGCTATCCTGATAAATTTAATTCGTGGATTAAAGCAAGCGAAATCGTTACACTTTAAACATGGCTGAGGACGAATTTTATTTGATATTACCGAGTAACAGTAGTATGAAATATTTTTCTGAAAATACAACATCTTGCTTCACCACGCCCTTATCGCACGAAGTACATCTGCATGGTAAGTGGAGTGTTGCTCTCACGGAAATCAGCATACCATGCACGATGATGCATATTCAGAAACACGAATGTAATATAAAGTTTGTTAACGCACGTAGAATAGCAGTTGCAAGAAAGAGAGACATATCTGAATATTTACCGGATTGGACAAACGACAAACACAACGATGCCATATTTCCACCAGGTGTTTACGAGAATCTCAACAATCTCACAGAAGCTATAAACAATATACCTGAATCTCACTTACGTATTGAACAGGCAAAGAAAAAAAGTGGTTATTACAATTTACATAAAAAGTGTGAATGTAAGGAAACTCATTTTTTCAGCTTGAGCGAAAAGGTCAAATGTATATTTGGCTTTGAGAATGAAAAATATAGAAATCAGGAATTTATACCCATGATTCCATCTGTAGAGTCGAAAAAAATGCAACATTGGTAGGAAACAGACCTGGTTGTTTGGCAAGAGCGATAGCTGATCAATTTTTCGTTTACTCAGATATTTGTATTCCGTACACAGTCGGTGACGTTCAAGCATCCCTTTTGCGCATAGTAACACTCGATATAATTCAAAATATAACTTTGGTGCGAGAGTGGTCAAACAATTTGCACCGGGAATTTATCTACCTTTGTTAAATAACACATTTCAGAATATAATAATAGATATAAGAGATGAAAATGGGAATCATATACCATTCGAGTACGGGACGTTGACCGTAACACTACATTTCAAGCGCATTCTCTGAGAAAAAAAATGGCTTATTACACAGAATACTATGCCGATCAACTCGGTGGTGGTGATGGTGGAGGAGGAGGAGGAGGAGGAGTACGTCGAGTGTTTGCAGGTTCAACTTATCAGCGAGGTCATGGTGGAATCGGCAGCATTTTGAGTGGATTATTTCGAAGAGTTTTACCTTACATTACGAGTGGTGCTAAAGCCGTTGAAAAAGAAGCTATCAGAGCAGCAATGCATGTACTAGATGATGTGGGAAATCACGGAATCAATTTTAAACAAGTTGTAAATATGCGCATGCGTGAGTCCGGTAAAAATCTTAAGCATAAAGCCGCTGATAAAATTGCCGCTATGATGAAGGGATCAGGATATAAGATACGCGCTAAAAAGCGGAAGCGTCAATCGTCCAAGAACAGTTCAGCTGTACTCATCAGCAGTAAAAGTGGCCGTGTAAAGAAGAAGAAGAAGAGCCGTGTCAGTGTTCGCAAATCTACGAAAAAGAAAGCGGGTAAGAATAAGCCAAGGAAGAAGAGAAAACAACGCAGTGTGAGCGATATTTTTGGATCTACATAGATATTATTTAATATGGCTTTTCTACACTCATGCATGAAATCAGAATTAGATTTATTTACATTACCACCTACACAGACTTCGGTGGAATTTATACATTATAAACCAGTTTCTTCGCTAACAGACGATGGACCGTTGGAATTCGTCGTTCCAGCTGGTAGTGATTATCTCGATCTTGCACACACAATGCTAAGCATTCGTATGCAGATAGAGCCAAATGTTGAAATAACAGAAGCAGCTAAAGCTACAGAGTATCCGAAGGTAGCAGCAATAAATAACACGTTACATTCGGTATTTAACCAAACAGATGTTTTCTTTAATCAAAAATTGGTTTCACCACCAAACAATGCTTATCCTTACCGAGCTTACATCGAAACACTGTTAAATTATTCAAAGAGTAGTATGGAATCACATCTCACGAGTGGACTCTGGTATGCGGATACCCCTGGAAAATGGGCAGTGCCTCCCAATACCAAGCGTACTGATGTAAATGCAAATATTGGTCAGTGTAACCGTCAGTATTTTACCCAGAATGGTAAAACTGTCGATTTACTCGGTCATTTGCATTGCGATGTTTTTAATCAAAATAAATTTCTGTTAAATGGTGTTGAACTGCGATTACGATTGGTTAGGAGTAAGGATGCTTTTTGTTTGATGGATTTTACAGATGATGATAAATTTACTATACGCATTAAGGAAGCTTCACTGATTGTGCGTCGAGTTAAAATAAGTTCAGGTGTTATACTAGCTCATGCTAATGAACTTACAAAAGCCACTGCTAAATACCCAATCAATCGTGTGGAGGTTAAGGCATTTACAATGCATAGAGGTATTTTTGGCGATACACTGGACAACGTTATTCTCGGTCAAATACCCAAAAGAATAATCATTGGATTTGTGGATAACAAGGCATTCAATGGAAATAGAAAGTTTAATCCATTTAATTTCCAACATTTTAATATAAACTATATTTCTCTTTATGTGGATGGTGTCCAGATTCCCAGCAAACCATTGCAGCCTCGATTTACGGGTGAAAGTCAATTATTTATCGACTCGTTTCATACACTATATTCTGGGACTGGAATTCATTTTCTAAACGAAGCATTAATTATCTCACGATCGGACTACGATGAAGGGTATACATTATTTGCTTTTGATCTAACGCCTGATTTATCAGCAAATTCAGTTTCTCATTGGAATTTAATCAAGCATGGCAGTGTTCGTGTAGAGGTAAAATTTGAAAGAGCACTTGAATCTACAATCAATTGTATAATTTACGCCGAATACGACAATGTCTTGGAAATAGATTCAAGTAGGCAAATAATAACGGATTTTAATGCATAATACCGTTAAAGCGATGGAAAAGTAAGAGGAGAAGGTGGAGAAGGAGAAGAGGGATGGGGAAAGAAGCAACAGCAGTGCCTCTATGCTATAGATGAGCAAAAAAGTTAAACGTCATACTCTCAGTGACGTTTGAGAAGTGAGCGAGTTTGGATCGACTGTGTGAATTTTTTATAGTATCATGGATTACGTTATCAATATTCAGGGTTTGAGAGACCGTAACAACAAGTTTACACCTAAAGAAGTTGGTGTACTTGGTTTAGAGCACAGAATCGTCCAACATTGGATAGTTAAGGAACCCCATAGATTTGAAGAACTTGCAACTGGACTTAAAAGAACTAACGACTACATCTCTAATCATTTTCATGGAATTCGTTGGCATGAAGGTGACACCACCATTGAACAACTACAGTATCATTTACAACAAATAGCCAAAGTGGCTATACGTATTTTTACACGCGGTCATGACAATTGGAGATTCCTGGAGACTGTAATGTGTCGAGAAGTTGTGAACGTTGAAGTAATGTATGCCCCGAGTTTTGACGAATTGAAAATAAATTATTCAGGTAACTTCATGTGTTTAAATCATGGCATTCAAGGTATAAACTCCAGTCGCGATTGTGCTCTCAATCATGCATATGTGCTACGAAAGTGGTTACACTCTATAGCTGAAGGTATAACGCAAGATTCTGCACAGAAATTGAGTGATGCATTGTACTGCAAACTAAACTCGCGGGTACGTACAGCTACTTCTTCGTCTATTTACGCGACACACGAAGAGGACGTAGTAGATCATTGCTGAAATAATAATAATAATAGAATGAATACACAAGAATTACTAAAAGCTCTTGACCCGTTAACCGTCAAGACAGTTGGCGTGTATGCTGCGGATAGAATTCCAAACGTTTTGGAATACCCCGCGGCCATCATAGCTAATACAGATGATCACACGAAGAAAGGAACACATTGGATTGCAATCTACATAGACTCAAACGGTTATGGAACATACTTTGACAGTTACGGACTACCACTAATGTCCCAACATCATCTTAAATGACTCAAAAGAAATTGCAAGCGGTATCAGTGGAATAAAAAAAAGTTGCAAAGTTTTGATACACAGGTGTGTGGCCAGTATTTTGTTATGTTCCTTTACCATATGGTTAGGCTACCTAACTTACGCAGGTTTTGTCATAAGTTCTCGCGAGATTCACGAAAAAATGATGCCGTAGTTGTATCGTTCTATAAAAAGCTGTTACGAAATAATAATCATCGTGTACGCTCGAAAGATGTTAGGAGGTTTGGAAGTGAAGCCTCGCGCGGCTCAGGATTTTCACAAGTATCTACCTCAATATTCTTCCAATACTGGATCATTCCCGAAAAAAGATGGGTACAGGAGTTATTGTCCTGACAAGGAAGCAAATAAAGATTCCAAATATCAAGGACACAACAACACTGATTGGGGATAGCAACAATAAAGTCTTATTCTAAGACTTTTATTTATCAATTAAAATCGGTCCTTTTTAGGACCACAATATTTCTATAAACGTACTACAAACTCATCATACATAAAAATCTCATTATCTTATGACGTCATAAGAGGTGTACATGATGTCAGTAACAATCCATATTTATCTTAATTGTTTACAAGATAAATGCTTAAGACGTTGGCGATACCTTAACTTTATTACCTGTTTTCATAATAAAAAAAAGTATCATCATGGATTATTATTGCGGTAAAGATAGCTTCTTTGTTTATGTAAACATGATATCTTAATTACACACGTATAAACAAGATATCCTTATCTTAATTAACTGTTTATAAACATGATACCTTATCTTATCTTTATTACTTGTAAAGTACCGTCATTGTTTATTATTGTGGTAAAGATATCTTCTTTGTTTATTTAAACATGATATCTTTATCTTAATTACACGTGTATAAACATGATACACTTATCTTAATTACATGTTTAGAAACATGACGCCTTATCTTTATGAATTGTTTACATGATAAGATAAGGATGCGCCAGTGATGACGTAATTTGTTGTGTCTCGCCATAACTGCCTATATACTGCTTGCCTGCTTTAAATCCGTCCAAGACACGCTAAGCCGTTGCGTAAACAGCTGTTTCTGGCAGCGTGAGGCATCTAACAACTAAGTGTCTTAAATGTGGATTTAAGCCACGCATTGCTATAATAAGTATTTTACGTTTAGGCGTAATCTACAAGTTTCCTCCATAAATTTTAACTTTACGTTAACTAGCTTAATCCAACGGAGCTTCGCACACTTCATTTTTTTAATGTTAAAAGTTCAAAATCGTAATTAGGATGTTCGTAGGTTGATTGCAGTTGCAATGAAACTTGATCGTTCTTGCACTTAAGCATCATAATGATCATTCAGTTTAGAAATGAGAGGCGAAGTAAACAGCATTCCCTATTGAATCCTGTACATAGGAAATGAGTGAAAAACCTTTGAAAACGAGTACATCGTAAGAAGACGGCGACGAGAATACGTCGGGAGAGATCGGCAACTAATGCCAGAACCTGCCCCAGCTCCTAGACCAACAGGTAGGCCCAGGCGGAATGTGCAGGTAGATGAACAGCCGGCTGCTCGTCGAAGAAGGGGTCGTCCTGCAGCTCCTGCCCGAAATGCTCTTCAAAGGAGAGATAATCCTGCACCTCCACCTGATGTTGATCCTGGTAGACCGCGAAGGAGACGCAGTCCTGCTCCTCCACCTGATGCTGATGCCGGTAGACCGCGAAGGAGAGGCAATCCTGCACCTCCACCTGATGCTGATAGACCGCGAAGAAGAGGCAAGACAATGCTCAAGTAAATATTTTGATTATGTTTATCCTTTGCGAAATATTAGTAACTTAAAAATGTATATACTCACACATACCCAATAGTCTATAACGATACAAGTTGCTTAAGTAGTCCTTTACATCACGGCGTGTATTAGCACACGTATAGCCAGTTTATGACACGAGTACAGGATATATAATAATTATTGATGTGATGAGAATTAATTTAAAAAAAAATTATAATATTCTTCTACAATTATAAATATCATAGAATGTAGCCAATGGTGAGGAGGACTTAGATTTACCAGCTCCCATCGACGAGGTTGGGTTAGTTCCCCAACAACGCGAAGCTGCTGTTGTAATCAACGATGAGGAGTTGGATTTACAAGATCCTAACAATGCAGCTCAATTAGCTCTACAACAACAGGAGGCTGCTGTTGTTGCACAAGTAAACTTTTGAGATATATGAGGAAAAATGAGAAAAAAATTCTTTCCCATAATTTTAAATGTTTAAAACAATGTAAAACCACTTTCCAACATATAAAAAGTGCCTTGGGGTATTTTTTTTAATTGGCCCTTCGAATTTAACCAGAAAAAGCTATTGTTCAATGTCATGTACTTAATTTCTGAAGGCGCAAACGGAAAATTCATAATTCTGTGGTAAAAGTGCGGGAAAAGAGCTTTAATTAAAAAAAATGCGTTACAAGTGCTAGATTCGGTCAAAAGTTACATATAGTTGAAAATATGAAAAAACCATTAAAAAAGGTACGAATTTTTTGACTTCAAAAAATTTATATGACATTTATATGATTCTTCCATATTTTTAATTCTATTATATTGAAGATAATAAAAATATTTTTTACTATTTTCTGCGTAAAATATTGTTGTGTATATAATATTGAAACTAATTTGCAAAAGCTATTATTATGGTTTCATACATTTGATCAAATGTATGAAATCATATTGTGATAATGTTTTGCTATAAAAGTACACTCACATCTAATACCTAAAACTGGTCATTAATAACAGATATTTCAATGAATTCAAAGAAAATAATATATTCTCTTCGAATTATTAATAACATATATTGCAGTTGGTGGTGAAGATGATTGGGATATGCTGGCGCCTAACAATCAGGCTTGGTTAGATCATCTGCAACACGAAGCTGCTCTTGATGCACAAGTAAATAAATATATATGGGACGTTTCACGTCAACCGGACCATCTGTGCACCCAAAATTTGGGTTAACCTAACAGGACGTTTGAGGTCTCAAAATAATCGTCTGGCCAAGGGCTTCTGAAAAAGTTCTGGCCTTTTCAAAAATCCAATGTGGCGCATAAAATATGGAACCTGAAACCCACGTTTTCATAGTACATTCAACAAAACCAATAGTAAAAATGTTCTAATTTGTGAAATATCCCACCAAAAAGCATGTACAACTCATGATAGGACATATTATTGACAATGCTGACGGAATTCCAAAATCAAAAATGGCGGAATCAAAATGGTGGACATTATACCTCCACCAAACCCATTTTACCGCAACAAATGATTTTTGATCAGTTTAAAGTATCGATATGGGGGTTTTCAGGGTCACTGAATCTTATCTTAACCTCGACATTTCAAAATTCGAAATGGTGGATCCAAAATGGCGGGCATTATACCACCACCAAACTAATTTTACCGCAACAAATGATTTTAGATCATTTTAAAGTATCGATATGAGGGTTTTTGGAGCCACTGCACCTTATTTTAACCTCGAAATTTTAAAATCCAAAATGGCCGATCCAAAATGGCGGACATTATACAACCACCAAAACTATTTTACCGCAATGAACGATTTTAAATCAGTTTAAAGTATCGGGGTTTAAGGGGCCGCTGAATCTTATTTTAACCTCGAAATTTCAAAATTCAATATGGCCAATATAAACTGGCGGATATTTATCATAACCCACCCGCAGGCTCTCTCGCGAAAAGCCCCTGCTAACGCGCAACCCGCCGAACACGCCACGCACGCTGCAGCGCTTATCACCGCGGCGCGCCGCTAGGCGACTGCGCATTACCCACAAGTGAAGTAGCGTCGCGGAGGGCACATAAGGAGGCCGGGTCCAGCGCTGTACCTCGCCTCTCTTCCAACAGCCTAATGCTGCAAGTACACGGCTCGTGTCCAATGACAACTTGTGCAAAGACTTCAGCAGATAAAACTGTTTTGTGGCAAAGGAATTTATTGCTTTCAAGTGATTTATTTCATCCCTCTTTTTTACCTACACCCCCAACCCCTTCCCACGTTTAGCAACCCATAGAAAGGAATATTTTCTTCAAAGAATGCTTTCTTCATCGGCGACTTTTTCTCCAACAGTCTTTTTCAGGATAGTTGGTGAGCAAGTCCATCAGCGGCTTTATTCATAGGCGACTTTTTCTCCAACAGTCCTTTTTAGGATAGTTAATAGGTACATTAATAGATACATTCCTTTTTAAGGCAGTTGTTGAGTAAGTCTTACTTTATCGGCAACTCCTTGTTCAATTGTACTAGCCGTAATTTTGTTATTTCTAACATTTTTTTTGTTTTGGTTGTGCTTTCTCATATCCTACAACAATGTCTTCTCCTGCGAAAAAATATCGTATCGATAGATGCGTTAATCCATTTGATATTAATACAGGACACAGCAAATCTCTTAGGAAGATCTCCAAAGAATTCAAGATGTCTATCCTGATTATCCAACATCTTCACTGATTTGTGATCAGTGAAGATGTTGGATAATCAATGCATCGGTTTTCGTTGCACCTTCGGTTTCAAACACGGATGCACCTATGGAAGATGATCTTACAGATATTTTAACTGGACTTAAAAACAAATTCCAATCCCTGCCGGAGAACGATCCATTACGTGTCAGTATTCTTACTATTTTGCCCGAACACTGGGCAATACGTAAAATTATGAACCAATTTGGTGTGTCTCACAGAATGGCTCGTAAAGCAAAACAGTTAAGAGAATCAGATGGAGTTTTGGCTTCTCCTGTTGCAAAACGTGGAAAAACATTACCTGCAGAAACTACTTAGAAAGTTGAAGATTTTTACGAAAATGATCTTAACAGCAGAATTATGCCAAATAAAAAAGATACCGTCAATATTTATTTATATGGTGAAAAAATAAAAGTGCAGAAAAGATTATTACTTACTGATATTAAGAACCTTCATAATCAATTTAAAGAACAGTTTCCTGAACATCCGATTGGGCTTACCAAGTTTGCGGAACTGAGACCAAAATGTTGTGTCTTTGCAGGATCCTCTGGTACACACAATGTATGTGTATGTACGATACACCAAAATTTCAAGGCGATGATTGACGCTGTAAATATAGAAAAAATCTCAAACAATATTCTGAAGAATTATAAAGATTGTTTGAACTTCGTTCTATGTAAGGATCCCAAACCAAGTTGTTATTTGAATGAATGTCCAAATTTTGTCCGGACATTCAAAAGTTTTCTAATTACGTTGAGAACATTATGGATGAGCACAATATTGATCAAGTCATCTTCAGCACGTGGCAATCAACCGATAGATACACTTTGATAAAACAATGCCTAACATCGCAAGAATTTATTGAAACTTTATGTTCTAGCCTAGAAAAGTTGATACCTCATCACTTCATCGCTAAGGAACAATCAAAGTTTATTTCTGGGAAGAAAAATAATAATCTTTCAGATGAAGAGGTTGTTGCTCAATTAGATTTTGCTGAGAACTATGCTTTTACAGCCCAAGATGCTGCACAGGCATTTCATTTTAATAATGATCAAAGTACGATTTTTCCTGCTGTTGTTTATTATAAATCTGAAGGCAAGCTAAAGCATTTCAGTACAGTATCTATGTCCGACTGTACTACTCATGATGCCACTGCAGTATACATAATGCAGCAAAAGCTTATACCTGAAATACGCAAGGTTTGTCCCACAGTAAAAAAGGTAATATATGCTACTAATGATGCTAAACAGCATTTTAAAAATCGTTATCAAATGAGTAGTTTAATGAGTCATAAGAGAGATTTTGGCGTTGATGCTGAATGGCACTGTTTTGCAACAGCACACGGAAAAGGTAGTTGCGATGGAGTTGGAGCGATAGTAAAGAGAGAAGCTACAAGAGCGAGCTTACAAGCTGCAAAAATAAAGCAATTCTAGATGTTGAAGCTCTTTATTCATGGGCTAATGGGCGATCATTCAATATAAAATTTTTCTTATACACCAAAAAAGATCACGAACAAACTCGTCAATTCCTAAAAAAGAGATTTAAAAACTGTCCACCTGTCACAAATATACAAATGGGGCATGGATTTATCCCAGAACATAATGAAACGTCGATAATACATTTATAACTATTTACCTCACAAACCCCCATATCGATACTTTAAACTCATCAAAAATCATTTGTTGCGGTAAAATGGGTTTGGTGGTGGTATAATGTCCGCCATTTTGATTCCGCCATTTTTGATTTTGGAATTCCGTCAGCATTGTCAATAATATGTCCTATCATGAGTTGTACATGCTTTTTGGTGGGATATTTCACAAATTAGAACATTTTTACTATTGTTTTTGTTGAATGTGCTATGAAAACGTGGGTTTCAGGCTCCATATTTTATGCGCCACATTGGATTTTTGAAAAGGCCAGAACTTTTTCAAAAGCCCTTGACCAGGCGATCATTTTGAGACCTCAAACGTCTTGTTAGGTTAACCCAAATTTTGGGTGCACTGATGGTCCGGTTGACGTGAAACGTCCCATATATAAACAATTTTATAGCACTGCGTGGCATAAATCAGCATTTATGTCACGCCTATCCGTGGCATAAGTAGTCCTTTAT
This sequence comes from Nasonia vitripennis, assembly GCF_009193385.2. Lineage (NCBI taxonomy): Eukaryota > Metazoa > Arthropoda > Insecta > Hymenoptera > Pteromalidae > Nasonia > Nasonia vitripennis. Next base: position 277,649 of record NW_022279781.1, read on the forward strand.
TGCACCGTGCATATCGCATAACTACGGTAACCTTACGGTGCAAAAAAAGACTGCTAATGCCACGGATAGGTGTGACAGCGGATTTATGCTAGACAGTGCTATAAAATATCGTACGATACATGCGTCATAAGTCGATGTTCATGGCACTCGCTACGCTCGGGCGCTTATACACGCCGTGCCGTAAAGTACGACTTATGCCACTAGTATCGTAAAGTACTATATTAAGTTAATTTCTATTAGCATAACGCTGATGATAATGCCAATGTCATTATTAATGCACATGGAGCAGACATGGGCCAAATGCTTGATGATATTAATAATGAGCCGCAAGTTGTAAATGAGATTCCTAACGTATTGACGAGACGTAAGTATATATGTTGATGAAATGTTTTTAATTTACCGGATTGCAATGATAAGTTTATATTTTTTGGCTCTTCCCTGGTAGAAACGGTATCCAAGTTATTTGGAAGTTCTGAGGTTGTCAATCTCAAAACTTGGTAGTTTTATTTGTCAGTTTTTGTTACAAGATGTAACGCTTTTTATCCTAGTTCTTTAGGTTAGTTAAAGTTCTTAGCTTTTTCACCATTTTAAATCGGGTAATTTCTACCAGGGTTACAACTCGTTTAGTTGCTTAACATTGAAACTATATTCATTACTACAGGCTTGGTTTTTCATTGCAAGCTTTGTTTAATATGTTATATGTAATAGAAAAACACTGTTTTTAGCTCCCGCATCCCCTTAACTTATGTATTATTTGCAAAATCTTCAATTTCTCAACTATTTTTTGCGTTATATTAATTGTGTGAGTTGCGATTCTAAACTTTTTATAAATCCGGACATCTTTCTCTACACATTCATATTATAGCAAAGGCTGGTTGCAGTATATATATAGCATACACTTTACATAGGGATTATTGTTGAGAAAGGTTTTTAAATCAATATAAAATTGTTTTCCGTGAACAATGAACAGTGTTATTACAGACAGAGACTCTATTATATCTCAGAAACACGAAGTTACCACCAGATGGTGTATATACACATACATCAATAAAATTTTTCAATTACTAGTAAGACAATGCGGTCCGATTGACGAAATTCAGTAGTCCCGCATAATCATTTCTGGTACATAGTTAACGATCTTTAAATCTTCTGCCGGAATATCGTACTACATTTATTAGATTATAAAATATACAATAAAGGTGAGAATAATTGCATTGAAAGGAAATCTTTTTATTTCAATAAAAACTTATGTCCCGCATATAAACCCGGTGTGAAATGTATACTCTGACTTGCCATATTACCTGATCGGCAGAAGCGCCGCCAGCGGCGCGATAGTATTTTTCTTTGCCAATGTCTGTCTGCAAGACCATCTATTACATATAGGCTCAAATAGTCTTCCACCTCCTTTCGGATTGTATTTATTCATCAGCACCTTAGTGGTAACTTTAAGAAATAAAATCTGTTTAAAATCATTTTAAAATCAGGGGTAAGGTGAAGGTAACACACCTGCATAAGTAACATAACAGTTATTAATATTATATTATAATATAGATTGTACCAAATCTAGATCATTATTAACATAATCGATTTTTATCTACGATATAGAACCAGAAAACAGGACAAGAAGGCGTCGAAGAGGAGCAGGCAAAAACAATCGTAATAACAATATGAATTATGTTATATTGTATAAAAGTGTATTGAGTTAATGGACAGTTCTATTAAAACAGTAATTTATTTGTAAGTATGATAATACTTACAAATAAATTACTGTTTTAATAGAAGGCTCTTTGATAGTTTCATGAGAAGTTAATTAGAAAATATGTAAAAATTTCTTATATTTAACTATAATTAAATTTATTTAAAACAAATCTTGTTGAATAAACAATATTATTTTTGAATAAGTTAAATTGTACGATTGCAAAAATAATCATGACCTTAACTCAAATATATCGTTATAAAATGTAACATGCCATTCAAATGTTATTACTGGTGAAACATATGCACAAAATTTATGAGATTATTACAAATATACGACTTTATATTAATTTTATAATAATTATTGTAAACAGATAAGGTAACTTAATCACTAATGAAAATTTGTAACTTTTTAAAAATTTAATTTAACTAGCGGCTTATGAAAAGTTAAGCACGATTTTATCGACATTTTTCAATATTTTCTTTTTAACATTCGTTTAAATTCATACATATAGAAAAGCAATAATTCAGCAAGTTCACAATGACGTTGTAATCACAAGTAAAAAATAACAACCAATCAGAGGGTGAACAAAAATGTTGAAGATGCTATTAAGGGGTCCCATAGTTTCTCGTTTCTAAATTATTGGTTGACTGTGGATAATGAATATGGTAAATCCAGTATCTACGCTAAATGAACGACCGTATCGTTTGTTAACGGCTTTTCTCGAAATTATTTCATAAGCTCATCTCATTGTAATCGCGAATAATAAAATTTAGACAAATGCTTATTTGAAAAGATCAGAATTTTTACAGTTTATTATTTATACACTTAACATTTCTCACGATCAAGAACAAATCTTTACAATGCTGTAACAAGCGCTTACTTGATTACTAAGAATATGCGAGCACGACCGTGTTCCTACTCTTTGGTCTTCAAGTATAGCTTCTAATATACGTTACACTTTTAGCTTCCCTAAGCATACGAGCTCTGTTACAATGCGGCTACCCTAAGCGGGTCTTGGGCGTTGTCGTCCAGATCGGACGGGTGGGCGCCTATCACCACTACACAGCGCGTCCTTAGGTTGCGGATAGAACAGCCCCTGAGAAAGAGGTTAGCTGCGAATAAATTGAATAAGCAGCCGTGGACAGCCGATAGGAACAGGCGTGGGTGTGATAAGCCCACACTGTCGAAAGCATTCATCTAGAAACACTACGCAAGCACCACAACAAAAAAACACTTCACATTATCTCTTATCTCTCAATCTATCTCTTTCATCACACATTACAAAAATGGGCAAAAATCCTGCTGCCGAGGAGGATGCGGGAGCGATGACAACTGCCCCGAAAGGGGATGTGTAGAATGATTCGTCACCTGGTCTTACACGGTAACGATGCCAGCGAAGGCGCGCTGCCTTGCAGGGGGTCGTTAAGATGCGAGAATGAAACCGTAATGTGTCTGACGACGAGTTGACACTGTCCTCGTCAAAGTCGGAAAGCTCTCATACTTAGTTCTAGAGAAGTATGGGGGTTATCACCTCTAGAACGGTGGACTCACCTGCGATCGGAACAGGATCTGAAGCGCGCGGGTTTAACATAATATCATGGCTCAAAAAATCAAATCCGAACCCAAAGGGACTTAAGGGTTGGAACTTGGAATGTTCGCAGTCTATACAGAGCAGGTGCGTTTAAAGAACTCGTAAAGGAAGCTGATAGGTACAATCTAGATTTGGTAGCAATACAGGAATCGCGGTGGCCAGATGGCGGAGTACTAGCATCGGGTAACTTCACGTACCTGTATGGGGCCGGCAGTGGGGGATCTCTAGGCACCGGATTTCTCGTAAGCAAAAGCATCATACATTCGGTTAAAAGTTTCAAATCCGTCAATGATAGGCTCTCGTACATCATTATCGAAGGTGAATGGTATAGCTATGTATTTATTAATGTACACTGTCCTAGGGAGGACAAAGAAGAAGAAGCTAAGGATCTCTATTACGAAACTTTAGAACAGGTAATAGACCAGTTCGCGTCTTACGACACAAGAATAGTATTAGGCGATTTCAATGCTAAAATAGGTAGGGAGGAAATGTTTAGGCCTACTATAGGGAAGGAAAGCCTGCACGAAGCCAGCAATGATAACGGTAGTAGGGTCATAAATTTCGCGGCGGCAAAAGATCTTATAATCAAAACTACGTGTTTTAAGCACAAGGACATACACAAGGCAACGTGGACATCGCCGGACGGGGCCACACAGAACTAAATTGATCATTTCCTCATTGAAAAAAGACGTCATACTAACGTTCTCGACGTAAGGGCTTACAGAGGGGCAGATAGCGACTCGGACCACTTCCTAGTAGTAGCCAAATTAAGAGCTAGACTAGTAGCGAATCAAAATAGTAAGCGATCAAACAAGGTAGAAAGCTTCGATATTGAGAAGCTACGAGAACAGAGCGAATTAGGTACCAGATAGAAATTAATAACAGGTTTCAGGCACTTGAAGAAGCAAACACATCGCCGGAGGGGAATGACGAACCGAATAGCTTATGGGGGGACATCGAAAAAACGGTAAAAGAGGCCGCGAACAAAGTACTGGGTAAAAAGAAAAAGCCAAAGAGCAAACCATGGTTTGACGAAGAGTGCGAACTCTGGTTTGAAAGGCGCAAAAAGGCTAAATTAGATAGCTTACAAAATAGAAGCGATAGGACCGTAGAAGAGTATTCTAACGTAAGGAAACAGACGAGCGCGATCTACAGAAATAAGAAGCGGGAGTATCAAAAGAATCTTATTAGAAAAATAGAAACTAACAGTAAGGAAAATAACCCCCGCGAAATGTACAGAGGGATTAACGCCATCAGAAAGGGTTTTAGGAGTAGAGCACAATTGATGAAGGACGAAAACGGGGACCTCGTAACAATTGACAACGAATTACTGTCGCTGTGGAAAAATTATTTCGATAAATTATTAAACGTGCACGAAAATAGCGAAGAATTAGGTGACGAAATTCACACTGCTGAACCCTACGTGGAGGAACCGAGCTACCAAGAAGTAGAGGCCGCGATTAAAAAATTAAAAAACAACAAAGCCGGCTTATGAAAAGTTAAGCACGATTTTATCGACATTTTTCAATATTTTCTTTTTAACATTCGTTTAAATTCATACATATAGAAAAGCAATAATTCAGCAAGTTCACAATGACGTTGTAATCACAAGTAAAAAATAACAACCAATCAGAGGGTGAACAAAAATGTTGAAGATGCTATTAAGGGGTCCCATAGTTTCTCGTTTCTAAATTATTGGTTGACTGTGGATAATGAATATGGTAAATCCAGTATCTACGCTAAATGAACGACCGTATCGTTTGTTAACGGCTTTTCTCGAAATTATTTCATAAGCTCATCTCATTGTAATCGCGAATAATAAAATTTAGACAAATGCTTATTTGAAAAGATCAGAATTTTTACAGTTTATTATTTATACACTTAACATTTCTCACGATCAAGAACAAATCTTTACAATGCTGTAACAAGCGCTTACTTGATTACTAAGAATATGCGAGCACGACCGTGTTCCTACTCTTTGGTCTTCAAGTATAGCTTCTAATATACGTTACACTTTTAGCTTCCCTAAGCATACGAGCTTGACAATTGACAACGAATTACTGTCGCTGTGGAAAAATTATTTCGATAAATTATTAAACGTGCACGAAAATAGCGAAGAATTAGGTGACGAAATTCACACTGCTGAACCCTACGTGGAGGAACCGAGCTACCAAGAAGTAGAGGCCGCGATTAAAAAATTAAAAAACAACAAAGCCGCGGGAAATGACTCTATACCAGCTGAGTTACTCAAATATGGGGGCGTCGAGCTCACTTTCAAAATCTATAAACTAGTATGTGCCATCTGGAAAAATGAAACAATGCCCGATAATTGGAAGGAATCTATCATTATACCGATTTTTAAAAAGGGGGATAAGACAGACTGCAATAACTATAGGGGTATCTCACTTTTAGCAACGCGCTACAAAGTTCTGTCAAACGTAATACAAGCTAGACTCACTCCATTCGCGGAAGATATAGTAGCAGATTATCAGTGCGGATTTCGGCGCAACAGATCGACGAGCGATCAAATGTTTACCGTAAGACAGTTGTTAGAGAAAAAGTGGGAATTTTGCGAAACCATACACCAACTATTTATAGATTTTAAAAAAGCGTATGACTCTATTAAGCGAAGCAAAATGTATCAAATTTTAGTACTTCTCGGTGTACCGAAAAAACTCGTGAGATTAATTCAAATATGTCTGAACGGAAGCACAGGAAAGGTCCGAGTAGGCGGTAATGTATCAGAACCCTTCATGATACGCGATGGTTTAAAACAAGGGGATGGGCTCTCTACGGTGCTGTTCAACTTAACGTTAGAGTATGCCGTTAGAAAAATGCAGGTTAGCCAGCTGGGCGCAACGCTTAATGGAACAACGCAGATACTAGGCTACGCAGATGATTTGGATATACTGGGGGATTGTAGGGAAATGGTAGCAAGAAACGCAGAAATCCTCATAAAAGCGATGGAGTATACAGGGTTAGAAGTGAGTGAATCAAAAACAAAGTACATGATTGTGGATAAGCTAGGCATCTGCAGAGGGGAGGAAGATCTCAGAGTTGGGAATTTTACTTTTGAAAAGGTTAGCGTATTCAGGTATCTGGGTACGACCATAAATGATAGAAATGAGATTAATGTCGAAATAAATAAGAGACTCCATTCGGGTAATGCTTGCTTCTACGCCGTGAGTAATTTACTTAAGTCGAGGCTGTTGTCTAAAAACGTTAAAATAAGAATATACAGGACAATAATACTGCCGGTGGTTCTGTACGGGTGCGAAACGTTAGCTCTCACTAAGCAGGCGGAAAACCGTTTTAGGGTATTTGAAAATAAAGTCTTGCGAAAAATATACGGGCCGTAGAAAGATGAGGAAACCGGGGAATGGAGGAGACTACACAATGATGAATTACACAATCTGTACGCGTCACCAAATATTAACAGAATAATAAAATCGCGCAGATTGGGATGGGCAGGGCACGTAGCGAGAATGGGAGACGACCGTACGGCAGCGCGGGTCATGAAGGGCAGGCCGATGGTAACGCGACCTCTAGGTAGACTTAGACGTAGATGGGAGAATAACGTAAAAGCGGATCTAGTAGAAATAGGACGGGTGGGTGTCGATCGGAGAGGTGCATCTTGGGTGGGGTTGACACAAGATAGGGCAGCGTGGAAGGCTTGCGTAGATGAGGCGATGAACTTTCGAGTTCCAAATGCCACGTAAAAAAAAAAAGCATACGAGCTTATGATAAAGTTGAATGTGACCAATGAATATAGGTAGTAAAATATCTGTATTTGGTTAATGTAGTTACTTTATCATTCATTTTTTGTAAACACGATGGCAGTTTTATTAAAATCATTTGAAAAAATGTGAAAAGCTTTTTTGAATATAATAGCAGAATATTATTTTAGTATATTATATAACCTTTAAATAGCATTATAATCCATTATCAAATGCAATAACATGATTTCATGAAGTTAATAGTTAAATTTGTTTCAATAATTATAATTTTATTGAATATGCATGAGAAAATATGTACAGCTTACGTAACACGATTTCGTTTAGCTAGTGTAGTGCATAATATAAAGTCGTATATATATATATATATATATATATATATATATATATATATATATATATATATATATATATATATATATATTGGCGTTAAAAAACGATGTATATACAATGTAGTTTTTATTGTTATGTATATTCTGAAAAAGGCTGTTTCCTACACATATATAAGTGTATAGTGACCGTATAGGAAAACAGCTAATTTACTCCTACTTCGTAGTTGTGAAAAACGCGAAAATCCATACATGCGTTACAAAAACTATGTCAATTCGAACTGCAAACTTCACACTACGTCTAAAGTCCACTTTACGCCCTTGATACACATTATACTAATTGTTTTAAGGGTACATTTTAAGCATGAACTTAAATCGATTTTCTTATAAGACACATATATAATTTAATATCACAAATAATCACATAAATATGTCATATGTATAACACCAATTTTATCCAAAAAGTATGCTGCGTCTGCTCGGCTCGCTCTCGAATTCAAAAGCTTTGGCCCTGCGGTCATCGAATTTGTACACCCTACATTCAGAGTATCCTTAGACAGCAAACAACTCTGAATTTACCATCATATGATTGGAACGATGTTTTAATCAGAGAATATGGTCCAGTAATTGGTTAATAAAATTGTTGAAAAATATCAGGCATTGTTCTTATTATAATTAAGATTTTGCTATCATACATTAAAAAATAATTTCTTCTCAATTGATAAATTATGATGAAACAAATTCTATTTTGGTAAGTAATAATTCATACATATATTTATTATTAATGTATGAAATTGATTCTTTAAGATAATATCGTGCGAAGCAATTGATTTTAGTATAAAAAATCGCTGCTAACTTCATTATTAGTAGGGAAGATGCGCCCAGTATAGAACTAATAGCGAATTTTTCTATAACTTTCTATTAGGACCGTGAAAATTGCACAATCTGCAGGATTTACTTGCTGTTATAAGGACCTTTGATGTACTGTATAGTAGGGCCGTTAATTTTGCAAAATAAACCAATAGAATTAAGCAAAATTGTAAAACCTAACATGGGATATCGGAAAAGTGTCGCCCAGATTAGAATACCATTGATATTTACAATAACTAATATATGTATACACTGCAAATGTCCGAAAACCATTAAAATGCTCGCGTTATGTGAAGAAATTTAGTTAAGGGAAATCTCCCTTATGCTTTGTACAAGAGATAAGATGATTAAAAGTTGTTTTGATTATCTTTTCAAAATTTAAGATTTTAACTCATTAAAGCTGTAAATATAGAAAACAAAAAACTTGCAATAAGCTTTGATAGCATAATTTTGGAATTATAAGAAATTACGTCCATTTTCATAGAATAGCAACACAATACGCGATTTACTATTCCGACAAACATAACAAATTAGTTCCTGTTGTGAAAGAAGCTTAATTTAATTAAAATAGACAACTGTAAAGCACTATATATACATTTTCCAACATGTTTACTTTTTATTGATATTTATTCATGAACAAAAACATGAAAGATTCCAGACATGGTGATGAGATATTTACTCTTGAGTTTCGGAATTTCAGAACTTGAAAAGATTCATTATATATACCTAGACTCTTCCCCTCAAAAGATCAAACGTTTACGTCAAAATCCGGTGCTTCAGTCGTTTTATTTTAACAGTGTTCAGACGATCAAGGAAATCTGGAAATCAAGGAAAAGTCATGGAATTTTCTGGGAAATGTATCAGAAAAAATAGGAAATTTTAAACAAAGTCTAAAATTTCTAAAATGCAACTTTGCATACACTAAATCAGAATAGTACATTGTGCAACTAGGTTGGGGGAAGATTGGTGTTTTCTACAGAATATTGTGGGCAAAACTATAAATTGTAAATTAAAATTTATTGCAAAAACACTTTTCGAAGATTTTCAAAATTTTTATAAGCTTCATTATGTCATAAATTATATATATATATATATATATATATATATATATATATATATATATATATATATATATATATATATATATAATTTATAAACTGCGCATACATTTTTGCTTGGGAATTTAAACAAAATGTGTGTATACATTACCAGCAGAGCAACGAAACCATAGATTACTGGCATATCACAACAAACCAAACGCATGATTATATTCATTTCCATTTAGTAAGCAGACACTTCACGCCATACATAAAAGTAGAATCCAATACGTTGCCGGACTTCGAACATTCCGAACCTAAAGAATCATACAATGCAAACAGCGGCAACAAACAGTCGCATGGTGCGAGCGACAAACAAAACCTCTTAGGCCAAAACAATTTGAAAACCTCTCAGATTCAACATGCAAGCAGCAACAACACTACTACACCGAAATCTGTTTATATGAGCACTAGAGAGGCTATGATAATTGAAAGGGATAAAAATGCACTGTTGAATCGGTATCTTGTAGTAAATACATGCCACCAAGGGAAAAACCTCCATGGTCAATATAGTCCGGGCGCAGGATAGAGGTCGAGTATGCAATTCGAGGTCCAGAAGGTAACTCAACATTTTTATACGTTTTTTGGGGCGCTGATTCGATTTTTCGAGGTTACTAGGCCCAAAAATGGGCCGTTTATAAGTTAAGGCCCCTTTTGACCAAAAAAAGCGACTTATATCGTTTTTCGCCTAAAAATTGTGTTTTATTTTTATTTTAATGCATATTTATTGTTGTAAATAAACGACTTTTTTATTTTTTGTTAATTTCATATTTTATTACGTAGATATTGAATAGCTTCGACGCAGCGCAAAGAATAAAAACAATACTGGATCTCATTTGCGTTATTTATACAGTATATACAGTGATAGGGTATACAACATCTGCATTACCGAAAGTATGTACTTTAAAATAAATAATTTTTAAATGAACTTTCTTTGGAATCAAATGTTTCTCTTGTTGAATATAACCGAATTCTAAAGGATCTAATTTTGGACATTCTGCATTTAGCAAATTCATTTGTTCAAAGGTTGCATAGAAGGCTCTCAATATATATAATTTAATTGAGTTACTAGTTGGTGGGAGATCTAATATCGATGCTGTATTTCCATAATGATACATCCAAAATCTAAGTTCGTCGAATGTTAGACAAGCGTTACCTTTTAATATCACTTGCACAAGGTATTTCTCGGCTTCCTCGATAGAATTTTCTATTTCTAACTTCGATATACCTATAATAAAATTATACATTTTTGTATAAACTTTACTTCATCATAAAATTTTTTGTTGTTGTTTTAATTATATTATATGTACCTTGGGCAAAGCTTCTAAGAAATTTTTTGGGACTACTTTGTAAAGCACTATATTTGGTACCAATTTTGCTGGTGTAATCAGAGCCTGTAAGGTGGTGTACTGCTAGCAACGTTGAACAAAGTTGAATGCCAGTTTGTTCATGTTTAGCAACAATATGTACAAGTAAAAACCGTTTTTTTTGCTGCTGCTCCTACTCTAATCCACGATTCCTGAAAAATTATTTTTATTTATCGATAATTTAATGTACATATACGCATTTAACTGTAATATTTACGCAAAAATTACCTTTAAGTTTTTCTCTTCGAATTTAACCCAATAATATAGCAACAACATTACAACATCAGTATCAGACGACAAAACTACTATTTTTTTTTCACCCTCTCTGCTAGCTTGCATGACGTGTATAATAATTCTAGAATCTGCCTCTTCAATCTCGTTTCGTTGTAATTCTTTCAATTTTAAATTGTCTATGGTATGATTAGATTCGCATGATAGTTCATTGGTAGCACTGCATATAATTTCTACACCTGACCAAATACTCGAGCTTTTTTCCAGGACGTATTTGCGAATAGAATTCTGCAATCAAACTTTATTTTTATTTGATCCCCAAAACAGTTTTTCTTCTTTCGGAGTAGGTACGTTTTCATGAATTACGTGTATATCTATTGATTAATTTTGATATCTAATCAGTCTTTCTACAAACTTCTTAGATGTGTCTGTGTAAGAATCAAAAACAAAGTCGATTCGATGTGCTGCTTGGTTCGAAATGTTGGAAACTGAGCCACAAAAAGCTTTTGCAAAGTCTCCAAATGTATCCATCTTTTTGAAGCTCAATTGTCTACAAATGATCATAACGTCTACAATTAAAGTAAAACTATGAAAATCTCTCACATCTACATTGCATTGAACATCGGTTTGTTTTTCTAATACTTTGACAAGATCGCTTTTGCTAGTTTCTTTCTTTAATGAACCATCATCGTTGAATAAAATATTATTTGGGCATAACTCAAACGAAAATAATCTTTCTAAACTAAAATTTCTTTCTTTTGCAATATCGATTATTTTATGAGCCATTACATTAATTTTTTTATTAGAAACACTTTTATCTACATTAGACTGTGCTTTTTTTTGCGTCTTGAAATTTGGTAAATTCACATTAGATATTTTATCAGACAAGCTTTTTACTTTGTCAACAAATCTTTCATTATAAAAATGTTTATCAAGTTTCAGCTATTCTGAAAAATATTTAAGAGAGCCTCGGTATTCTCAGAATTTACAAGCTCTTGAGTTACAATATTTCGAAGCTGCTGTTCACCTTTTTCAAAGGGATTACTATGAGAAGTAATGAATTGTATGATAGTATCGACTTCTTGTTCAGACCGTTGATTGTCAGTCGAAGTATAATCATGATGAATTTGTAACTCATCATTTTCTGGTCTGACATTTGTTACTTCTCTATAATAATTACTGATAGATAATATTTCGTGGTAATTTAAATTCCACGATGCAACAAATTCTTTTTTTTTCGTGCAACCTATGATTCCTGAATTACTCTTTTGAGCTCGATTGATCGTTTGCTCAAGACCTTGATCAGTCGCAACTGACGCACCAGAAATCGGCGACCTCTTGACAACGAATTTGCCTTTCAAAAATTCTTCGTATATTTCTGTTTTTTTTCTGGCAATTGAACGATATCTTGAACATAAAGTGAGCACCAGCGAGTGTAATTCGTGCGGTCAAAGATAAGTAAGATTGGAAAAAAATTTTTAAACGTATTTACGTGCAAGTTCCATTTGCAACAGCATTAAAACATTCACCCAATATTTAAACGACATTGACTCTTCACTTCTTTTTTTAATAAAATTTTTAAAATCATTCATTAATTTTTCAAAATTTTCATTGAATATCTTAAAAAGCGACCTGCATTCGTCAAAACTTTTTTCTGAAAATGCATCCTGTAGTGCCTGTATTGTTGTTAATTCACTATCATATTCATTCGAATTGCATTCATCAAAAAAGCTTCTATTAAAAGACGCTCTAACGGTTCTCCAAGCAGAAAAAATCCTTTAATTGATCTCGCATAATGTGTACCACATGTCTGTATTTTCAGGTTGAACGGTATCTATCACTTGATCAATAGTTACACTTGAAGCATAAAATAAAGTACTTTTACTGCAATTCGAAGGTACAGAATATTCTATTTGGTCGCCATAATTTTTTATCAAATAATTTTTTACATCTCTGTTTTCAATTTTTCTTTTTTTAAAATTAAGATTATTTATTTGATCTCGAATCTTAGATAACGAAAATATTTCACCAGATTTTACTCGATCCATAACAGAATCAACTACGATTTTTATTGCTTCACTCTTGCTTGTAAACAAATTTACCGTATCATTGTTAGAGCTATTAATATCGTCCTGTAATTCGCCGCTAGTATCAACTTCTCGTGAATATTTTTGCTTATATGATCTCAAGCACTTACTATGATAATATAAATCAGCAGCAAATACATCATCTGAATTTTGCAAATGACATACACGTGTAAAAACATATTCTTTCCAGAAATTAGCCATTTTAAGTAAACGCGTAGCTCTTTCAACTTCGCATATTCTATATAATTCTTTGTTTTTCAAAATTCCATATCCGCACACAACACATATTTTTTTAGTGCTTACCCCACTTACGGTTGACTGCGATCTTGTTACTTTTCGTGAAGTGTCGGGAATACTTTTACTTGTGCTTGAGGAAGAAATATTGATATTTGTGCATAATTTATTAGAAGCTCTTTCTACTTTATTTTTATCTGTATAAGTTTTGTAGCACGAATTGGTCATGTGATAACTAAACAGTTCATCTGATTGAAATTTCCGCAATCTCTCTTTCAATACAGTATCATCTCGCTCAGTTGCAGCTCATCGAACTTTTTCACAGCCAGTAGAAGTACTTGTTAGCGGCTGGTCACCCGCAAGACAAATTATACACCTTTTTTCAGACATCTTTATAGTCTGACGCTCCAAGAGATACTGATCGACGCGCGGATTTGATCCCTGAACGGAAAGTGCAATGCTGCCTTAACAGACAAGCTCGAGCGTGAAAAAGCCCGACTCGCGCTCGACGCGTACGCGACTTGCAGTGACTTGCGCGCTTGAGACGAGCTATTTCGCTAGGTGGAAATGTCAAGCAAATATTAGCAGAGAAAGCATACTTATTATTATTTCTTGAAACTTTTATTTTATATAAAAAAAAAATTGACAGGTCGATTAACTGAGAAAAGTATGATTTGATATGGTATTCTATATCGATCATAAAGGTCAATTTTATCATATACATCGCTACGTAATTATTATTTATCAATTTTAAAAATGAATATGATAAAAAATATTAAAAATGTGTTTATTAACAACAATAAGTATGCATTAAAATGAAAATAAAACAAATTTTTCTGTGAAAAACGATATAAGTCGCTTTTTGGGTTAAAAAGGGCCTAAACTCATAAATGGCCCATTTTTGGCCTGGTAACCTCGAAAAATCGAATCAGCGCCCCAAAAAACATATAAAAACGTTGAGTTACCTTCTGGACCTCGAATTGCATACTCGACCTCTATCCTGCGCCCGGACTAATACCAGAAAATCAAGTACCTGCATTATTTTCCGATCTAAAGGAAGTTCCAGAACATCCATTCAGATACAAAGAAAACTTGATTTTCTTACTAACCACAGACATATACCTGGAAACGGAAATCCTTGACGCTATGCTGGAAAGAGGATGTGTAAATGAAAATACTCCGAAAAACACCGAAAGAAATTTGGGAGATGTTTTCATAACAGATTTTAAAGGCATGAAACTTTTCGGATTATTCGTCAAAAGTCACGTTAATGAAAACCCGCTGAAAGCGCATTTAAGGAAATATATTAAAAATCTAAGATCAGAAATTGCAAAATCAAATATAAATTCTTTTGAATTAATTAGAGATCTAGGAATGTTGAGTTTATCGGAGTGGGCGGACTTCATAAGCCTATTTGAGTCGATCCTCAATGGCATACCAGCCATTGGAATAATTTATCTTAACTCCTTACCTGTTTCTCCGGTGGCAGACAGGTACAAACTAATTAAGGAATACCACGAAGCCGCTATGGGTGAACATAGAGGCATAAACAAGACTATAAGTAAAATTGTAAACGATTATTATTGGCGTAATATGAGACCAGATGTACGGCAATTTGTATTGGGCTGCCCTCAATGCCAAACCAACAAACTTATAAGGGTAAAAACAAGAATGACCCTAAAAATAATGGACACGCCGTCTAAACCATTTCTGAAAGTCTCAATGGACTTTTACGGTCCGTTAAAAAGTTCTAAATGTTACAATTATATTTTAACAGTACAAGACTGGCTAACAAAATATTGCATTTTGATACCGGTAAGAAGAGCGACAGCTGAAGAGGTTGCAAGAGCATTCACGGACAAAGTAATATGTTATTTTGGCCCGCCAGCAGCTATCTTGACAGATCAAGGCACACACTTCCAAACTAGACTCTTGGAAGAATTTGCTAGACTGTTCAAAATAGATAAATACTGCTTAACAGCCTATCACCCGCAATCAAACGGCGTATCGAAAGAATGCATCATACACTAACTGAATATTTAAAAAAGTACATCGAATCACAAACAGATTGGAGTAGGTGACTTCCAATTTGCCAGCATGCATATAACTGCACGGAACACGAGGCGTCGGATTTCACGCCGCACGAGTTAGTCTTCGGACAAAAACCACGTACACCGTCAAGCTTCCAGCCGAGAGACACTGACACGTCCATAACTTATAACCAATATATTACTAATTGAATGAACAATTTATCTCAATTGCAAATTTTGTCAGTAATGAACTTAGTTCAGGCGAAATATAGATCAAAATACTACTACGATAAGAAACTGAATGTAAAACATTTTAGAGAAGGGGAACTAGTCTATATGCAAAAAGAACCACAGAAGTGCAAGCACGACCGAGATTACGAAGGACCCTACGAAATCATCGATATAGATTATAAGACAAAAAATGTCAAATTGAAAAACGGGGATATAATCAAAATAACGATCATGGATAAAGTTAAAAGATGCACGGCGCTCAAAGATCCACCGCCTTGCTCTCAAAGCATTTTACAACACACCGAGGCAAATTCGTCAAATCACAGCAATCATTCATATGTACAGAATTAAAGTAATTTACAATCCACAGGATCGATCATCAGGCGCAATATAACACTCAACGTCATATCATTTTATTACTCGCATTCTACGAACACATTATTCAATTTATCAGAAAAGCTTTCGTCTTATTTATCCCGCGGCCATAGGGCGCGCGGCAGTACGCAAAAAAATGTTAATACAAAATTAGTGCTATACATTTTTTTGCTGTTCTCAGAATAACACCTGCACATCTAGCAAAACTGCAGAGGAATAAATACATTTCTATTTATTCTTAACATATTCATCTCACGTAACTAGTGTAAAGTTATTATATATCAGAAACTAGATGCACCATTATGATAATTTGCAACACACAATATACCTCATCAAAATAAGTGAAGCCAAAAAAATCAAAACACCAATAATTCTTACAAAAAAAAGAGAGAAGAAAATTTACCGAGCAAGTCTTTAACCTAAAATATTAAATTAAAATGCATTATCTACCCAGAAAAACAAAATAATCAACCACTCAGAATTCAACAAAATTTAATATGCTATTAAATATTGATAGATTATACGCTTGGTCAAATTCTAGCAAAGTATGTGGTAAAAGTTATAAATATTTTAATTCACAAAAATCTACATTTTTTAAGGATTATTGCCTGATTTATCAATACTGATCATTTATAATTCATCCAAACTTTACAAATTTGTCAACAAACATTCAACGAGTAAATTAATACCTCGTAAATTGAAATTTATAACAAATATCTTTCTTCTCGTTTAAGAATATTCTATACCTTTAGCTGGCAGGGTGAGGAACGGAACATTCCTCTGCGATATGCAACGGCTCACTGTACATCTCCTCGCACAGCCTACAAATTTAGCATTTTATTCACGTTACAAGTAGTAGGGGCTATGCGGGTTCTGCGCCACTTACCATCCGATCTGGCATTTCTACCATACCGACGCCGGTAACTGTCGGTATGGCAGTTCTGCCTTATCGGCCCGCTTCCCTGTGTCATCTCGCGTCCAGCGGCACCCTGCATTTTCAGCAGCCCGCGATCCCTGGGTAAAAGAATCGATGATCTATAATGATTATTCCTGCCATGCCGACGTCTGTAACTCGCAGACATATAAGTATTTGGCTGCTTATATATTTTTTTCATCCATAGGCCCGATGCCCGAATCCCGCGTCCCGATTTTTTCTTCACGATTACAGGCTGCTGCCCGTGGGCCGAGTCTCACTACAAACTTGATGTTTATTAAAATATTAATCACCCGAGTCTCACTACAAACTTGATGTTTATTAAAATATTAATCACTCGAGTCTCACTACAAAATTTGATGTTTATTAAAATATTAATCATTGAATTTGTTTGCGAGGCTAGCTCCCCACTTTCACGATCACTTTTTTTTATATTCACTTTATATTAATTATAAAATAACAGTGTTTTATATAATATAACGAATAATTCATCAACTGAATTTGGAATGAAGAGGAGTATAGGTTAAATAAATAAAATTTGCAGGTAAGATTAATACATATATTTAAACAAAAATTATAAAATTATCAGTATTCTTTTACAAAATGTCTTAAATTCACTAGGCTGTTTTTTTTATTCTTCTTAAACGTCTATCAAATAAATTCAATTAGACAATTGCCTAGATATTTTAATCCAACTTCTCTTTTTTTTAGTATCTTCTTTAAAATTATTGTACGCCTCTTCTTTTTCAACGAGTATAGCGTTAACTCTAGTTGGTAAGAAAACATCAAACAAAGAATCTAGCTGTAACACAATTTTCATTCCAAACCTAGTAGCAACTTTTTTCACGTCTGTAATCAAATACGATTTATTAACTTCCAAGTCTCTTAATTTCTTAGTTAGAAGGTAACTTGGATTTGATTGACTTATTCATATTTTTTATTTTATAGGTGCAAGAGCTGCAGGAGCCACTTGAAGAGCCGCAGCTCGATGTACAGTCAGATCAGAAGCTCGATCTACAGTCAGAGCTGCAGCCCGATCTAAAGTCAGAGCTGCAGCTCGATGTACATTCGGAGCAGAAGCTCGATCTACAGTCAGAGCTGCAGCCCCATCTAAAGTCAGAGCCACAGCTAGATCTACAATCGAAGCTCGATGTACAATCAGAGTTGCAGCTGGAGCCGCGGTCGAACCTGTACTCGGAGTCGCAGCTCGATCTACAGTCAGAGACGCAGCTCGATCTGCAATCAGAGTTGCAGCTGGAGCCGCGGTCGAAGCAGGCCCTTGAACAACATCATCAGGTATTACACATTTTCTCTTTATTATTATGTATTTATACATATCTGAGTATTTGGATTATTAACAAAAAAAAAAAAAATCCCTGCCCTTATACCTATTCCCATTGTAAGTCCACCTTATGAAATTCCTGAATAACGTATAAAAAAAAAAAAAAAATCCCTGCCCTTATACCTATTCCCATTGTAAGTCCACCTTATGAAATTCCTAAATATATCATTTTTCTACTAAAGTGCCATATTAATTAAATAAGTTATTTAGCATAATTTAAAATTGATATTATATAAACTTCATTATACTTTTTTATGTTTTTATATATTAAAATTAAAAGAAATTATATATTCAAACAATCTGTTCTTATTTGTTACTATTCATAATTTTTTATAATATAAAAAGCTAATCATAAAAAAATCTATTTACTGTGATCTAAAATCTAAAATCTTTGATAATTTCTTGTTGAAAATTATAATTGTTTGAAAAAGTTGATTTATTATAGATTCAAACCGTAGTTGCTAAATACTATAAATGTCTACTTATGAGTTTAAATGATATTAGTTTAGGCGCTGCATTCTTCTGCTTAGTTGGTAGCAGTCATACAGGCATACTCTTTTATGAATTCGTATCAATAACCTTGTAAGAATCCCTTTTACTAACTTCTATAATGACCTTCAATTTATCCCCACTGACTTGTTACAATAACCTTGAATTAATTCCCCACTATCATACTTTGACCTTGAATAACATGGAATATAAGGAGCGCTACAGCTTCGCAGAGTCACTTTCTTTTCTATCGTGTACACAAAAAAGTAAATCATGACGATATTAGTTGACGAATGTGTTACTTACTTGAAGTTTTTAGAAGAAGCAGCTAATCTTCTAAAGTCTCATAATCCAAAAGAGGTACTTGATCGATGGAAAAAACATTACAAGCTTGCTCTCAAAACTTTGCGAAAAGTCTTGAATAATAGCAGTCTAACAGTGCAACAAAAGCAAAGTGTTTTACACATTACAGCAAGAGTGGAGTGTATTCACGTGAAACTTCATACTTTAGTAGTTAAAAAAGGTGGAACACTCATACAAAGTTTAAGTCAACGTATACAATGGATTAATTTAGATAGTGCTTTTAAAAATCGCATGCGCACAAGCGTTATTGCTAATATTGAGCATATCGATATTAGTGCATTTTTAGATGACTCATGTCAGCTTTTTACAAGACGTATAAAGAACATTTTAAAAAAGTGTGGAAGCGCTTTAAAAATAAATACTGTTTTATCGTGTAAGTTTAAAAAGTTAAGTGCTGAAGGTGATAGTACATCTAATGCAGAAATTTTCTTATCAACTTCATTAAAACAGTGGTTTGTTGAGAACGTTAAACTACCTCTTTTAAATGCGATTGAAGAATTTCAAGATAAGGATTCCGGCTGGACATTAGATTCAATTATCAATATTCAACTAAATATGAACAATTTAAACGCAATGCGAGGTGGTAGTTCATATATACCATTACCTAAATTTATTAAAGAAAGAAAAGCTTGTATAAATGTTAAAAATACAGACAATCAATGTTTTAAGTGGGCAATTTTGTCCGCGCTTCATCCAGTTTCTCGCACAAGATCATCCTGACAGAGTCATTAATTATGTCAGATTTGATGGAGAATTATATATGAAAGGAATTGAATTTCCAGTAGCTTTGAAACAAGTATCTAAATTCAAAACGCAAAATAATGAAATTTCAGTGAATGTTTTTGGTTTAGATGGTCGAGAGGTTGTACCACTTCATCTTACGTCGGAAAAGAAAGTAAATCATATTAATCTCCTTTTGATTGAAGCTGGAAAAGATATGTATGATAGAGATGATGATAGTAACATGAATTGTAACGATTATCATTACGTTTACATTAAAAATCTATCAAGATTGGTGAGTAGTAGTCTGACACATACAAAGAAGAAGATTCACATATGTGACCGATGTCTACACTTTTTTTCTACTCAACAATATTTAGAAGCACATCTGCAGCAATGTATGCTGATTAATGATTGCAAGGTTAAATTACCAAAAGTTGGTAATGATATCATAACCTTTAAAAACGATAGATTTAAAGAAAAAATACCATTTGTTATCTATGCAGATTGTGAATGTTTATTAACACCGATTAATGAGTCAGAAGATGAAGAAGAAGATGAACCAAAGAATACTACAGCATACCAAAAACATGATATCTTTAGTATTGGATATTTCTTGAAATGCAGTTATTATGATTCTTTATCTCGATTTAGCAGTTATCAAGGAGAAGAACCAGCATTGTGGTTTGCTAAGGAATTGAAATTGATAGCTGAACAAATAGATAATATATATGGAAATCCTATACCAATGGAAAATCTTAGTTTAGAGCAACAAATATCTTTTAACGAGTCAGATACCTGTCATGTTTATGAAAAATCGATAGATGGTAGAATTAAAGTTCATGATCACTGTCACTTAACCTCAAAATATCGAGGATCTGCTCATGCTGGATGTAATTTGAACTATCAAGATTCAAGAATAATTCCAGTGGTTTTTCATAATTTAAGTGGGTATGATGCTCATTTTATAATCAAAGATATATCTAATTGTTTTCTAGGCAAAGTTGATCTTCTTCCCTTAACAAAGGAAAAATATATTGCTTTTACTAAGCATATTGAAAATAGTGTGATAAAGCTCCGTTTCGTCGACTCATTCCGCTTTATGGCATCATCTCTCGATCAATTAGCATCTTTTCTGAACGAGTTTAAAATACTGAAATCTGTTTTCTCAGATTTGGAGGCTAGGAAATTTCAACTTTTGACAAAAAAAGTGTTTTTCCCTACGAATACATTAATTGTATGGAAAAACTAAATGAAACTGAGCTGCCTGCTATAGAGAAGTTTTTGAGTTCACTCACAGATTCAACAGTACCGCAAGATGATTATGCTCATACGCAGAAAGTGTGGACAGAGTTTGAAATAACAACTCTTGGAGAATATTCAGATCTTTACATGAAAACAGACATACTACTATTAGCTGATGTTTTTGAAAATTTTCGTGATCAGTGTTTGACTGTATATGGTCTTGATCCAGCACATTATTATACAACACCTGGCTTCACCTGGGATGCAATGCTTAAAATTACTGGTGTTAAATTGAAACTGATCACGGATATTGATATGTTACTTTTTATTGAGCATGGTATCAGAGGAGGATTAAGTCAATGTTCTCATAGATATGCTAAAGCTAATCATAAATATATGAAAGATCATTATAAATGCGATCAAGATAATGTATATCTCATATATTTAGATGCTAATAATCTTTATGGTTATGCAATGACACAATCTCTACCATATGATGCATTTGAATGGATTCAAGATTTTACAAATATAAACGTTCAAACTATAGACGATGAAGCACTTGAAGGATATATCTTGGAAGTAGATCTTAAGTATCCTAAGGACATTCACAGTATACATAATGATTTACCTTTCTGCCCAGAACATATGAAACCTCCTGGATCCAAGCAAGAAAAACTATTAGCTACTTTGATGAATAAAAACAATTATGTTATTCATTATTGAGCTTTAAAACAGGCTTTAGCAAATGGACTTGAGCTTGTTAAAATTCATCGAGTGTTAAAGTTTAAACAATCTCAATGGTTGAAGCCTTACATAGATTTAAATAGTTCTATGAGAGCTAAAGCAAAAAATGAGTTTGAAAAAAATCTTTTTAAACTAATGAATAATGCTGTTTACGGCAAGACTATGGAGAATGTATATAAGCATGTTGATGTAAAACTCATGACAAAGTGAGAAGGACGATATGGCGTGGAAGCTCTCATTTCAAAACCAAATTTTCATAGCAGTGCAATATTTAGTGAAAATTTAGTTGCTATAGAAATGAGAAAGACTAGTGTATATGTGAATAAAACTTTATATATTGGTTTGTCAGTATTGGATATTTCAAAGACTGTTATGTACGGCTTTCATTATGATTATATGTTAAAAAAGTATGAAAATAATTGTAAGTTGTTGTACACAGACATTGATAGTTTGATTTATGCAGTAACCTGTAATGATTTGTATGAAGATATTAAATCAAATATTGAACGATTTGATACATCAGATTATCCTGAAAACAATGTTTTTGGAATGCCACGTATGAATAAGAAAGTTGTAGGACTAATGAAAGATGAATGCAATGGAAATATACTTACTGAATTCATTGGATTGAGAAGTAAAA